>NC_141877.1:173498755-173801785 GCF_056163025.1 Triticum urartu | reverse complement strand
CGAAATGTAGATTTAGTTCCATTTCGTCAAATAATTTCTAGCACTCAATATATATGTCCAGTTTTTAGCAATGCTCATGCTGATTTTTTATGTTGATGCACAAAACGGAAGAGTTCCCCTACCGTTGCCACACTAGGGGAATGTGCGACAATCCTCGCCTTAACATCAATAATGGCTTCTCCCTCACGCTTCAAAGTGACTACAAATACTATACAGTAATAATATGTGCTTCAGAGTGTAATTCCTATTTTTTACATTTTGACTAGTGTATCCCTTGCCATACAAGACCTTTTGTCAAAGACGGAGTTGGTCCAAATGATGCACCATATATACCGTGTCTGCCACTAGTGTGCACACATTGAACATGAACAACATTTCTATAAAATGCATGGTATGATTTTGTCCGCTTTCATATACACATTCTTCTTTCAACTCATAGCATGTATGTGTTACTATAAATATTGCTTACTATATGTTACTATCAAGTTCAAGAACAGAAGCTCCCTAGATGTATTGTGCCTAACATGATGGATGACTACCACGACAAGATGCACACGGCTCGAAATTAATGAATGGAGCCAACTACGTACTGAGAGACTTCAAGTTCAAGATTGGAGATCGGTGTGGATATCTCTGTCCTACACCACGGACATGCAAGGGTTCCTATATTATTCAAAATTTCCCTAAAGTAGAGGAGTACCATGTTAGTAGTAATGATGGTTGAATGAACAAGATGTAATATCCACGCATGGTTTAGTTGATAGCGAATTAGTGATCATGATCGATAGAACTACCTATATAGCTAGCAGTGTCTTGTTAATATATGGACGCATGTGAATAGAAGATGTGTGTGTACATATTAATGCAAATATCTTTTCGAAATCAATGTGGGAAAAAAACGTGTTTATATAAATTCGTCATAAATGACGCTGCCATGGCAGCGCTTTTCTTCTGCCCTGGCAGCATTTTTTACAGCTTTCGAAAACCTAGTACTAGCATCGGACATTGCGCGACGCCAGAGAAGATATATCTTATTACTGTCATTGAACTGTGTCACACGCCATAGCTATTGTCGATAATGTCGTCATGTGGTTAAATCCAACGCCATTAGTATATAGAATAGTGTTGACATAGGCTACAGCGCCACCACTATTTTTTAACACGGGTGCCATATTGGTGGTGTGGGGCTCCTACGCTAGCAAGGCTATTTTTGGCACGCCGTAGCTAGGCTTTTTTTCACTAGTGATCTTGAACTCAACACATGAGTAGGTGGTTCTTTCTCAGAAAATGTAAGTCGGAAGTGTAGGCACGTTCTGATGGCTCTCTTAGAAATGGAGAAGGGTGGAGGGGTATATATAGCCTCCACACAAAATCTAACCATTAGGCACATTTGACCCAACTCGGTCAGACCAAATAGAAGAACTCGGTGAGACTAATTTAGTTCAAAATGTGAACGTTAGGAATCTCGGTGGGACCGATTGGAATAACTCGGTGGGACCGATGTGCTAGGGTTAGGGAAAAACCTCATCTCGGTGAAGTCGATTGCTTGAACTCGGTGAGACCGATTTCAGCAAAGACCAAACAGTGAGTTGGTCAGGCAAACTCGATGGGACCGATTGCACATTTCAATGAGACCGAAATAATTACAATAGGAAACGGAGAGTTTGCTGGCACATCTCGGTGAGATCGATATCTATATCGGTGTGGCCGAGGAGTTAGGGTTTCTGGCAGTGTATATGTCAAATGAACTTGGTGGCGCCGGATAGATCCAATCGGTGGGGCCGAGTTTGACTTTTAGTATTGGACATATGTGGAAATGAGAAAGTGGTTGAGGGCTTTGAAGCAGCATCACTAAGCACTTTGAGCAAGTAGATCATTAAGAAACACCTCATCCCCTTTTTATAGTATTTTTTGACACCTGAAATAGTAGGAGAGGCTCCTACTGCAATTAAATTAGAGAATATAAAGTATGGTACATGAGGTTATTTACAAATCATCCCCTTTGGGAATGAGGGTTGGGGGGAGATTTTACAGGGAAGTAATAAAGGAAGAAAGGAAGGGTTTATATTTATCCCCTACTCTATAAGTAAGGAGGGAGAGATCTTCCTTGAGTCTTGCACGCCAGGAAGCTTGCGATGGGAGCATCCCTCTGAAATGTTTATTATTTCGTTCCTTCCAAATGCTCCAGGCTGCTAGTAGAAATATTTCCATGAACAGTGGTTTATTCCAGGAGGTTTTAGCCTTTTCCACCCAATCCAGTCGTGTGCTTGCTGCATGTCCCATGACATGAAGTTTATCCCAACATTCAAGGCTAAAGGTGCATTCAAAAAATAGGTGTTCCACCATCTCATCGTGGTAGGTCATGCAAAGAAGGCATCCAAAGTCAGTGCCAATGTTATAATGTCTCCTTTTCAGCATGTTCCGAGTGTTGAGCCTATCTGAGAGGAGCAACCAACCAAACACTTTGATTTTCATTGTTGCTTTGGATTTCTAGATCCATTTGTATGCTTGGTGTGCATGGACATCTTTGAAGTAGAAGGTGTAGAACTTGTTGGCTGAGTTGTAGTCTATCCCCCAAACACATTTCCATTCATCATTGATCGAGGGGTCCAAGAGTTCAACATGCATGGTCTTTTGTTGTAGGTCTCGTGTCTCCTCATGTGCTTGAGAGCAGAGTGGCAGATGGAACGTTTCACTAAGAGAAGTGCTTCGCAAGAAATCTCTCACAAATATATCCTCATGCTGCGTGAAGGAGAAGGCTCGGGGGTGTGTATCAGCCAAAACATCACCAATCCGTACATCTTTACAAAATAGAGCAGTAGATCCACTGTGGATAGTCACATTGGTTATTCCTCAGAATATTGGCATGAGTTTTGAGACATCTCGCCACCAGAACGAGCCACACGGGTCGGTTGCATGTTGAATTTTTGTGGGGTAGTATGTAGTCCAAATTAATTCCACCCAAGGTAGGTCCGAATGGTTGTAGAACTTGTGGAGAAATGTGAGAAGCAATGCGTCACTTTGCACTTGTAGATTGAGAATGCCAAGCCCTCCACACTATTTAGGTTTGCATATCATGCCCTGTGATGCCAATGAATTGCACTTGTCGCCATGATCGGTTTTCTTTGTCCATAGACATTTTCTTCGTATTTTTTCTAGAATATCAATAATGCCGGCAGGGAGTTTGAGTGTGCAAAGAGCGAAAATTATGAGGGATGTTATGACTGAATTCAGCAGTGTGAGTTTCCCTCCATAAGAAATCAGCTTGAGGGTGGCAGAAAGTCTTCTCTCCACACGACAGACAAGGGGCAAGAGATCCAATATGGTTCGTTTGGTAGTCCCCATTGGGAGACAAAGATAGGTGAACGATATCTTGCCAACAACACAACCAAAGATATTTGCCAATGTGGTCGTGGTCTCTTTATCACAGTTCAGTGGTATGAGGGTAGATTTGTGAAAATTAATCTTCAAAGCCACTGAAGTAGCATAGTCAGAGAGGATATTTTTTATGGTTATGGCTTGGGCAGGGCATGCTGGCATAGCTAGTATAGTATCATCCGCGTATTGAATCATCGGATAGTCCTTCTGACTATTGCAAGGAAAAGGCAAGCTGATCTCTCCTCTTGACAATGCATCATTGATCGCAGCTTGTAGAAGGTGAGCTACTAGTACAAATATTAGGGGAGACAGAGGGTCACCTTGTCGTACGCCACATTTGCAATGGAACTGCCTACCAGGGACACCGTTTGATAGAACTGCAGACTTGCCCGAGGAGAAAATACATTGGATCCAGCCTAACCATTTGTTGTTAAATCCCATATTCTTCATGATAATCAGCATTGCCTCATGGTCAATTGTATCAAATGCCTTAGCAAAGACAAGTTTGAGGAGCACAATTTCTTTCTTGGAGCTTTGGCATTGATAAATATATTCGAAAGCCCACGCGAGACAGTCTTGGATGGTGCGACCTTTGAGGAAACCGTACTAGTTGCGATGGATAATTTTGAGAATGACCTTCTATAAACAGTTGGCCAGGATTTTTGTGACCACTTTTAGACAACAGTTTAGTAGAGTAATTGGGCGGAAATCATTGACAGTGCTGGGAGCATTGGTTTTGGGGATCAGGGTGATAAAGCCATCATTAATGCTTTCAAGATTGAGATTTCACTCAAAGAATTGGTTGCAAAGTTTATAAAAATCATGTTTGATTAGTGACCAACAAGATTTGAGAAATGCTCCATTGAAGCCATCCGGGCCAGGTGCCTGATCTGTCGGCATTGTTTTAATAACATGATCGATCTCAACTTTGGTGAAGGGAACTATTAACTCATCGAGACCATCAATCCTCTTGATAATTCTTTGGAGCTCAAATTTCATAGCATTATGAGAAGAAGTGCCAAGCCTCTGTTTAGAGGAATGAAAAAGTAATGCTTCTTTCTCAGTGTGATCGTCCACACAGATACCATCATCTGTGGTCAGTGTTGCAATATTATTTCTTCTGTATCGCTCTAAGGCCATTGCCTGAGTTTTTTGGAGTTTTCATCTCCGAATTGCACCCATCAAATGGTGCACCATTTTTTCAAATATAATTTTTAGTAGGATAGCAGCCTGATGAGGTGGACCTTGAGAATTTTTATGAAATTAACTTTAGGTGTGGAAAACCATCTTTTATTCTCCAGCCCATCAATTTCCAATAGGGCCCTAATCGAATTTTCTATGGCAATGGACAGTTTTGAAATGTTTTTGCTCCAATATATGAGATCATGTCGTAGGGTTTTGAACTTTCTACAGAGTATTGTCGCCATATTTTGAGAGTGCACATGTTTTGACCAAGCATTTTAATTGTTTGCATGAAACAAGGATGTTGAATCCAGAAAGATTCAGACCTGAGTAATTTGGAGCGAGGGATGGCAGTTTCAATGTTAACCACACATGGGATGTGATCAGATATGGGTCGACCTAGAGGCTTAACAATTGTGTGAGGGTAGGAGCTCGTCCAATTATTAGTTGTGAAGAACCAATCAATTTGTTCAAGTAATGGATCAACTTGCATGTTAATCCAGGTGTACTCACGGCCTTTAATGGGTAGCTCAATTAAGGCTTGTGTTTGAATAAAATCATTGAAAGTAATGATATCACCATAATTCCCACCAGGCTTGTTCCGATTATTGGGGCTTCGAATGAAGTTAGAGTCTTCGACCAATAGCCAATCTTCATGGGCTGGGATATTTAGTGTCATTAGCCATTTAATGAAGTTAATTCCGTGTTCCCCTTGACATGGGCCATATATATTAACCAGGGTCCAATAATGAGCAGATTGAGTTGATTGAAAGCATGTAACCAGAGCAAAGTCTTCCTGAGCTATGGTGGTGGCTGTGAATATAGAACTATTCCATATCGTGACTAGCCCCCCCCCCCCGAGGCCCCACGGGAGGGGATGAAATCAAATTGATCAAAACATTTAGGACAACAAGATTTAACAAAGTTATGATTAAAATTCAAGCCCCAGACCTATTGATTATAGCACAACCACACGAGTTGATTGCATTTGAAAGTGCTAGCTGCTTTCCATCAGAATTCAAGCCCCAGACCTTCCAACATAGAACATTCCAATTAACACGAAGGACCATAATAAGGGTAGGATAATATGAAAGTGTGAGCAGATAAATCCTGAATAGATAAACCCTGAACCGAAGATTTAAGCATTGGTCGAGGACGGCCCATCTTCAGGAGGTGCCTGCAGTTGTTCTTCCGTCATCTCTTCAGCAGGAATTCCACACATCACAGTGCCAATGTGCTGAATAATTGGTATTCCAGTAAGTGGGGGTATCTCTGGAGCTTCAGTCATCTCAGTGGCAGTGGTGAAAGAAGCAGCAGAGGGAATAACCCTAGGTTTGACCTTGGATGTTTTGAGCTTGGTGTCAGAGAGAGGTGGGACTCTTAACCCATCGTAATTATTGGATCGGGTACTTGTACGCAAGCAATGACAGACTAAGGAGCTAGTGTTTTTCCACGCCGACTAGCAGAAGCAGTTAAGACAAATGTAGATGGAGCAGCTGGGGGAAGAGAAGCTGGTATGGCCATGTCCACATGAGAATCCTCCGTGGCTTGAACCTCATCCTCATTCGCAGCCAAAAAATCAGAACTAGTGTTTTCATGTGCCACAGTTTCATAAGTGTGCTGAAGTTCGCTATAGTTCAATGCTGGCGAGGCAAACAGTGGCTCAGAGGTGTCCGACAATTCAGTTAGGCTTAGAGTAGGTGGAGCAGGCAGCGTAGCAGTATGAGACAGGTGATGGGCATATTCATTTAGAGTCTGTGAAGCTTCAGACACTTGTAAAAGACCATCTTCTTCATTTATGATCATCCTCACATCAACTCTCTCATATCTGAATCCATACCCTGAGCTCCAAGGTCCATAGGTAGCAATGATAGGCATAATTGCAGCAGAAAGAAAGTTATTGAGATGCCTGACAGGAATACCTTGGTTGATCAACATAGAGGACATCATATCACCATTTGCTGTCATTGCAAAATGTAAGCCAGCTGCAGAAATTGAGATCTCAATATCGAGTGAGTTGGTCTGAGGTGCCCTGACAGCCAAGTTTGAACTCTCTCCTTCTTCATAGTTAGCTGCAATGTTGTTGAAAATTTTGCCAGGCACTAAAACATAAGTGCCAGAGAGTGTAGCACTAGAGTCTGAACTGTCAAAAGCAGAGATAGAGTCATTCCCGTCCATGTCAGGGCTGTCCTGCAGGTTGTTGGCTGGAAGAATACCATCTTGCACATGTAAACCTTCAGCAGCAAGCCAAGCCTGGTAATTGTAAACAGCTGGTGGTGGTGGAGGTGGCCAAACTCCCCAGTTGGCTTGGAAATGAACATCATTACCTTGCTGAACTTCCTCATTCTTCTGGTTAGGAGCGGCATTCTGAGCTAGCCAATTGTACAGTTGAGCTTGATACATTTGTTCAGCCGTCAGTCCATACCCAAACACAGGATGTGGGATCCCATCCGCCGGGGGAGGGTCAAGACCCGCCGGAGGAACATCCGGGATGTGTGTGTTCCAGTCACTGCTTCTTAGGATCGTGACACAAATGGTTCAGCAGTGATGCTCGCCACCAAGCTAATGCATAAAAAAGCTTTTAGGCACCCTATGTAGACTGAGCACACGGGCTTTGATCAAGACAAACTTTCTATCCCCTCTAGGGTTATTCCAAGTGATCAATTCACCAAACTTATCGACTAATTTATGGATGTAATGTGATGTCTGATAATCATGGGGAAAACTAATGTATAAGAGCCACACTTGAGGACCAAAAGTAGTCAATCTCATATTAATAGCAGCATCATGAGGAACAAAAGACACTACACTATTCAGATTATCCTCATCTTCATCAAGCTCAAAGGTGGTGCCAACAACAGTGTCTCTAATGACTAAATCCGCAAACCAAATATCACAATACCTGACGGATAGTCATCCACCTCAGTGGGAAAGAAGTGTGACTCATGGAGCAAACCTTCGATGGTGTGGTGCAGAGCAGCTTTATGGTGGAACGGGACAAAGCGATTGACCTCGGCCACGGCCACTCCCGCACCACACGATATTTAGGGCCCAGCTCGATGGTAATCCCTTGCAGCAGGTAAGGGACGACATTGACAAGATAGTTCGCCATGGGCGAGGGGGGGCGAGGAACCAGAGGTGGAGCACTGGAGGTCGGCAGAACAGAGGAGGAATGTGTATCGGCGGGGCTGCTGCTAGTCTTTGGGACCCAAATCCCCTGTACAGGCCACCGAGCAGCCTAGCAAGAGGTCACCATGTGTCCTGGGGCACCACACGATTCACAACGGATGGTCACTCTTCCACGGGCGCCAACGTGGCGACTTACAGGAAGTGAATCATTAATATATGTCAAAATGATTTATTGCCATTGCAAGTTTGCCAAGACAGGTGCAGTATGAGAAGGAGAATTATTAGTGATACGTTGGGGATTTGTAGTAAAAATATCCGCTGAATTACTTAGCAAGGGATCCCTCGAGTATCGGTATTTCCAAGTATTTAGCAAAACCACTCGAGATGGGCCGGCAGGAATTGCCTGAGGGCATATGGTCATAGAAGCTAAGGGTCGGGGCTTGGGCTTCCAAACCAGAGAAGGGGCATTGATTAATGCGCGTTGGCGCTTGTTGTGGCCCAACCAACCACTGTGATTGCAAAGAAGAAGAACTAAGCAATCCAACAAGTAATGCTCGGTGGATCCACATGTGTGACAGGAGGGAAAACCTTTCTTCAGAGCTGATGGTGCATTAGCAGATTCTGTGGTGACAACATTTTCTATGCTCATGGAACAAGCAACAGGGTCGGTCTAAGTAACAGGGTGGGATTCCTGTTGATCACATTGGCAAGAAGTTTCCAAATAAGAGTTACATGTCACACCCGCGCAAGAAGCAGCGATATGACCCATTAGTTTACATTGTGAGCAGA
Organism: Triticum urartu; assembly: GCF_056163025.1. Classification (NCBI taxonomy): domain Eukaryota; kingdom Viridiplantae; phylum Streptophyta; class Magnoliopsida; order Poales; family Poaceae; genus Triticum; species Triticum urartu. Next base: position 173,793,307 of record NC_141877.1, on the reverse strand, counting down.
TGTTAAGACGTTTATAGATGTAATCCAATGTAGGTATAGATGACAGAGACCATATCGTTGCAATGTGACTTCGGGAATAACCAAATTTCATCTGATCAAGGATATGAAACACCATAAAAGTTGGTATAATATCCCAATAAAGCGTCTGAAAAGACTGACCTTCAAAAATATGACCTGTATCCATAGTGTAAGTGCATAAGTCAAAATTGAAAGCACCAAGACATAAATCCCCTAGTAATGAATGTTGATTGTCCTGATTGCTATGATTGCACTGGGGTTCAACAGACTGATGGAAACTCCCAAATTATAGGCCGACCACTAAATTATTGTCATGAATGCCATTAATATGATTAATCTTGTGAATCGGATTGCCCGGAATGGGCTCCCTGGCGCCGCTCATCGGAAAGCTCGTTGGCGGTGACACATTAGTAGCTCGATTAGGGGGGATGATCATGGTATCACCATTCCCACATAAAAAATCAAATTTGATCTGATGGCCATAGGTGATCTAGTTGAAACCTCATGAATAACTTCATCTGAATGCCAGTGATGATCATTCCAAGGAGTAAAGGCCATGGCAGAACGAAAAAGTTGAAAATGACAAACAAAGTCCGGCCAAGTTCGATCCTTGAGATGAGAGATGAAGTGCCCAACCTTATTTGAAGCCACAGAGAAGCGAAATCTTCTTTCACCAATGGATTTGACATTGAGTCCCGATGGTAAACCTCCAATGCAACATTGCAAAGCGATACCCACAGATTCTTCTCATAAAGAGAAGGAAGCCGAGGATAAGTAGACGACCAAGAAGAACTCCTTGGTACCTAAAGATGGTGAGAAATGGACTGTAGAACCAAACCTTCAACGCACCTGATCTGCAATTGAGAGCCCAGGCTTGAAATCCCAGTGTAGGAGGCCTTCCATGGTAGCACAAAGCTACAGATCGCCATTGTTGGGGTGGGTGGACAGGTGTAGAGGAGAGGAGGAGAGGTGGAGAGCCATCAACATTGGTCGTGGTTGTTATTCCCCTTTTTGTAGTATTGGCTTTCCTATGGACTCAATGTGATCTTGGGTCACTAAAATATAAATGAAGAGTCTTGAGCTTTTGCCAATGTGTGTCCTTAACATTTTGAGGGGTCCACATCTCTTGTCCATGCCATGCCAATCATGGAACTTTCTGAAATAGTTAACTTGAATGGATATTAATTCAATGAGCTATATGTTGTTATGAGTTGCCAAAACCACCCAGGGATATGTTGCACTTTCACCCTCCAGTGGTACTACCGCATGGAGTTGAGCTATAGCCAATACCCGTGGTAGTAGGGGTGGGTAGGGCGGAAGTGCCGCTGGGGGCGGTACATCCGCCAAGAACTATCGCCCTACTTCCACCCAAGGGACAGAACAGTCTAGAACTGAAGAAATAAGCGGTACTTCCCGCGGTACTAGCCAGCGGTAGTTCTGCTGGAGTGGTACTACCGTGGCTAGCAGCGGTACTTCCGCTTAGCCTATGGGTGTCTAGTAAACACGTGATAGTTGAGAAGAAGTTAGCTCCCTAGTACCACATGAGCGGTACTACCATGGCAAAACTGACACTCTACTACCGCCCGTTTACAGAACCCAGAAATTAGGCAGAAGTAGGAGCCGTCCTGCTTAGCGATAGTACCGCTGGAGCGGTACTACTGCCCATCCTGTTCTGATAAAGTTCAAGCACAAAGGAAGAACAAGCTCAATTGTCGGGAGATAAAAGAGGGTGTAAGGAAAGTGTGCGTGATGATTCCACCCAAACCTTTCCCATACAGACCCCCTCTTAGTAGTACGATGTTCCTACGACTCAAGTCCACCGAAAAAGAAACACAAGATAATATTGTCATTATAAATCTCTAGAGGAGTTCAAATCGTCTTGTGCAACAAGGTAGCTTATCTGAAATGCTCAACGTGCACAATTAGTCCGCAAATGCAATGTCATCAATCACCAAAACCACTAAGGGAGAAATATGGCCTAACGGTACCGACAGTCACTGCGGCGGGGAGCAGGTGACTTGTGCAGGCAGAGCTGGAAGCTACAATCGGCAGAATCAAAAAGCTTCAACCGGTAGGTACACAACCATGCCAGGGTCATCGATGTTGTAACCGACAAATCAAGAAGCTTCTACCGGTAGAGATGGAAGCTACAATCGGCGGAATTAAAAGCTGCGACCGGCAGGCACACGAGAACATCGGGGCCACCGATGATGTAATGGGTGGAGCAACAAGCTTTCACTGTTGTCTTTCAAAGTTGCAACCCTGGTAGAGATTGAAATCTGCCATCGATGGGCAACGCAACACCATGGCATGCCATCGTTGCTGCAACCAGCCCTAGTAGGAAGCTTCTATCAATGAGCCAAAAGTTGTGACATGCGATTCAAATGCTGCAATCTGTGGTCATGCAGGACCAGGCCGTGCCATCGGTGCAACAATTGGCGGAGCAGGAAGCTTCTAATGCTGAAGCGGAAAGCTGCATCCTGTGAATCAAAAGCTGCAATCGATGCCCACACAAACCATGCCAGGGCTCCGATGCTACAACTGGAGATGTGGAAAGCTACTACCAGCGACGCAATATGCTACAAGCCAAGGGTCACGAGGTTAGCGGGGGAATCACACTAGCCACTACTACAGACATGGGAAGATACTGCTACGAGCGGGACCGGCGATGGACACGTGTGTGTCCATGCAACGACGACCATCAAGGGGGTGCAAGTTGCAAGCAGCGTGCTATGTGGGCGACCGGTGAGCCATGGCGATACGAGTGACGATGACATGTACCTAGGGTAGGGCCTTAGGCCTGACCTAGACACCATACCCAAGGACACTACCCTAGAGTCAAAGACATACAAAGTCCAACAGAAGATATCGACTGAACTCACCCTGAAGTGCAATCCACTCGACAGAGAAATCCCACTCGGATATCCCAATTCCACTCGACCATGGTAACCTCACTCGACTGTACGAAGAATCACTCGAAGTACAAATGGCCTACAGTCACTCCGGGATGGCAATGGTCGGGCATTCACTCTGTCACCATAAAGATCATTAATACCAGGCGTTACCAATAATGTCCCAGTCTTAACTCACATTGAACCCTATGTAACCGAGGGCTGCGAGGGGCCTGGCGCACTCTATATAAGCCACCCCCTCCTCTAGCACAAGGGTTCGCACCCCCTATAATTTTCACACATATCCAGTTGACTAGCCTCTGCAGCACCGAGACATAAGGCTATTACCTCCTCCGAGAGGAGCCTGAACTTGTAAACTTGTGTGTACAACCTCGCCGTAGCTAGGACACTGCCTCCTCCTATGTACCACCTACTCTTACAGTCAGACTCATTCCCACGATAGCTGGCGCCCACCGTGGGGCAGGAGTCTGAGCGACTTCTGGTGAGGTTACGAATTTCGTTCTCCGTCAACATGGTTTCCGGTGGTGTTTTGGCTTTGTGCCGCGATATCCGTCTCGGCGCGCTCATCTTCATCGCCGACGACTCTGCCTAGTTCCAAGAAGCCCCCCTCGATGTCAAGGCCCTTCCATCCGCGGGATGGCGTAATTCTGCATCAGCCGTCCACCCAATATTGATCGACTCCCATGTTGTCTTCACCCCTCGCTGTCCGCCGTCGCAAGCGATCTGGTCATTCGCGGCTTCAGTGGTGGGTGAAGCATGCGGTGGCTCGCCAGCCAACCACTCCTCAAGTCGCGGCAATCGAGCCCGACGAATCTCTCTACGGATTGTTCGACCGGCCGACTAATCACTCGGACACTCTTTCCGAGTGCGAGAGCAACGACCCTATGGCGGAAGTCCTCATGGTTGACTCCCAACACAGTCCGCCTGGATTTCGTCGCGGCGGCGGCGATCCGTCGCGTGATCATGACGAATACTATCCCCAAGACCTCACTGTGGAACAAAGGGAGGAGCTGCATCGCCACAACCTACAGGCGCTCCAGACCCCCATCATTGGGGAGACCTCCAAGGCTTGGGCCTTGGAGGCTGCGCGCTTAGCCACCTTGGCTAAGCGTACGCTTCTAGAGAATCTCCAGCATGCACTCAACGAACGCGCCTGTCAACAAATTCCTGGATCCAGTCGACGGCCACGATAACTATTTCTGAATGAACCTCGAGCAGAACCTCAGGTATACTATACTCCAATCCGAAATGTCGCAGCAGCATCACACATAGCAGAGTCAATTCTGCCGTCTCGTTTAGAAGCTCGTAGACGTTTGCTACAGATCTGAGTGCTACTCTGGGCAGTAGGGGAACAGAATTCGGCTATTTCTTAGTCGCGCAACAGAATCCATAGCAGATCTGTGATTGCGGACACAGTTCAGTCGGCGCATAGCCTGAGATCGCCTCCACGGCATGAAGATCGTGATTACCGCCAAGATCAGTACATTGGTCGAGGCCACGACAAATTTGATCCTCGATATCCCTGTGATGACCAGCGTCGAGTGCCAACGCCCCCTCCGAGGGACGGCCCTACGCGCCCTGGTGGTGTGATGACAAGCGCCCGTATGGTGACGAGCGGAGGGGCCCAGTCGACCCAAGAGAGCCTGGGTTCGATGAGAGGTCACTTCTCGTGTAGGGTTTGGTTGACAGAGGTAGAGCAAACCAAGAGGGACAAGATAGAGATCGTCCAATTAGGAGTAGAGCATTCGTTTCTGGGCCTGAGTGTTTTAGTAGTGCCATCCGAGCCGCTCAGATCCCTCCCAATTTCAGATTGGCTGCTGGTATAAGCAAGTTCACCGGTGAGTCGAAGCCAGACACTTGGTTAGAAGCTTACCGAGTGGCAGTGCAGATTGGTGGAGGCAATGATGACGTAGCCATGAAGCACCTCCCCTTGATGCTTGAGGGTTCGGCCAGAGCTTGGTTGAATCAGTTGGCCTCTAGAAGTATTTTCTATTGGGAAGATTTAGCTCAAGTGTTTATCAAGACATTCGAGGGCACTTGCAAGCGACCTGCTGGGTTGACTGAATTGCAGCACTGCATTCAGAAGCCGAATGAAACTTTGAGAGATTTCATCCAGAGATGGACTACCCTTCATCATGTGATGGAAAATGTGTCAGAGCACCAGGTAGTTTGCGCCTTCAAGGAGGGCGTCCGATACAGAGAGCTCATCCTGAAGTTCGGTCATTCCGGAAACATGTCACTCAGCTGAATGATGTAAATGGCCACTCGGTATGAAAATGGCAAAGAAGAAGACCGACTCCGTAATGGTAAGGGGAAACCAGTCGACCAGGAGACTGGAGGTGCAAATTCCAGTCGGAAGCAAAAGCGTAAAGCTGAGCCTATAGGTCCTGCTGAAGCTGCAGTCCTGAATGCACAAGGAAAGTTTAAAGGAAAACCTAAAGGGAAGTGGGTGCCCAAGAAGGTGAAAGATCAGTCAGGCCAAGACATCCTCGATTTGCCGTGTTATATTCACACGAAGAAAGATGAAAAGGGTAACTTGATTCAGCCCAAGCACACTACTAACAATGCGGACTCCTAATTCATCAGTTCCGAGAGGGTCAGCCCAGTGAGAAAGAATCTGATAAGGATGTGGAGAAAGAAGAAGACGATGGTTACCCCAATATCAATGCCACCTTGGTGATCGTTGCTGACGTCGAGAGCAAAAGTCGACTGAAGGTCATTAACAAAGAAGTGAACATGGTGGCCCTAGCAACTACTACATACTTGAAGTGGTTCAAAACCCCTATTACATTCGACCAGTCTGATCACCAGCGCATGTTGCTACCCCTGGGCGGCAGGCGTTGGTGTTCGACCTAGTCGTTGGGGGCACCCGACTGACTAAAGTTCTTATGGATGGTGGCAGTGGTCTAAACATTTTATACGCTGAGACCCTCCAAGGGATGGGCATTCCGATGTCCAAGCTCAGTGAGAGAAACATGCAGTTCCATGGTGTCATCCTCGAAAAGAAAGAAAAGTCACGTGAACAGATTGCTCCTGATGTGGTTTTCGGTGATTCCATGAATTGCCGCAAGGAGAAGGTGACGTTTGAGGTAGTGGATTTCCACAATGCCTATCATGCTATTCTGGGTAGGCCCGCATATGCTCGTTTCATGACCGACCATGTTATGTGTATCTTAAATGCCTGGACCCAGAGGTGTGATCACGGTCACGAGAACAAGGCAGAGAGCAGAGGAGTGCCTCCAGAAAGGCTCCAAATTTGCTGATGAGCAAATGGCGGTGGTGGAGTTAGAAGAATACAAGAAAAATGTTGATCTGAGTGATTTGTTGTGAGCCAAGAAGCCTGCTTCTGAGTCTGCATTTCAGTCGCCCAGTGAAACCAAGCCAGTCAATATTCACTCGAAAGATCCCTCTGCTGATCCGACCCACATTTCAACGACACTCGACAGAAATAGGAAGAAGCGCTCATCCAGTTCCTCCGTGAGAACTGGGACATCTTTGCATGGAAACCATTAGACATGCCGGGTGTACCCAGGGGGCTGGCTGAGCACCATTTGCGTGTCGGACCAAAAGCAAAACATGTCAAAGATCATCTCCGTCGGTCCGCCGTGGAAAAGAGGAAGGCGATTGGGGAGGAAGTGGTTCGGCTCCTGTTAGCTGAGTTCATCCGCGAGATATACCACTCCGAGTGGCTGGCCAATGTCGTCATGGTCCCCAATAAAGATGATTCACTTCGCATGTGTATTAACTTCAAGCATATCAATCGAGCCTACCCAAAGATCACTTTCCTCTCCCCCGCATCGATCAGATTGTCGACTCCACTGCGGGGTGTGAGCGTTTATCTTTTTGGATGCATATCTCAGGTACCACCAGATCTGACTATACGGTCCTGATGAAATAAAAACGGCCTTCATAACCCCATTCGGGTGTTTTTGCTATGTTACCATGCCTTTTGGTCTCAAGAATGTTGGTGCCACATTCATGTGCATGATCCAAAAGTGCCTACTCACTGAAATCAGTCGGAACGTGGAAGCACACATGCATGATATCGTGGTCAAGTCATGCAAGAGTTTCGACCTGCTGACTGGCCTCGTTGAAACATTTGCTAATTTAAGAAGATATGACATCAAACTCAATCCATCAAAGTGCACATTAGGAGTCACAGCTGGGCTCCTACTTCTATGACAGAAAATCATGACAAAAAATGGGCTTTTCGTCCTGGGCAGGCGGGAGACGCAGCCACATGACATTCTTTGGGCCGTCTATGACGGAAAAAACCATGGTAGAAGCGAGGGCGAGGAAAATATCGGGGAGTTCCCGGTTACGGTGGGTGGTCGGGGCCGAGGGATGCACGTTTCTCTGATACACGTGCATGCGTGTGTGCGAGGCATTGCGCTCTAACTGAACCCGAGCATGGCGTTGGGCTCTAACTAAACCCGAGCGATTGCACTAGCTACATTACTGAACCCCGATCGATCCCTTGCTGTTCACTGAAACCGAGTGATTCCTTCACTACTACTGCTAACTAAAGCCGATCGTAACCCTGCTGCATCCTTCCCTTGATGAATAGTGAGCATTGTTGGGGGGTTTGGATGAATAGTTCCCGGTGGGGGATTGGATGAACAGGACCCTGTGGTAGTAGAGGTTGTTGCTGCTGGATGAACAGGACCCCGATCGAGTCGGTTGGGGGTGGATGAACAGGACCCCGATTGAGTCGCTTGGGGGTGGATGAACAGGACCCTGTGGAGGGCTGGTTGAATAGTAGCCGGTGGAGGGCTGGATGAACAGTAGCCCGTGGAGAGGGCTGGTTGAACAGTAGTCGGTGGAGGAGCGGTGGAGGCTGGATGAACAGGATCCCGTGGATGAACAGTCGTAGGTGGAGGCTGGAGGAGGTCGACGGTGGATGAACAATAGCCCGTGGAGGCAATCGGTGGTGGAGATGAACAGTATCCTATGGAGTCCCGTTTTGCAGTATGCCACACCCCTCCCGATGAACAGGACCCCTGTTTCGACTATAGCGCTCCAACACAAGTCTGTTTCCTCCGTTTTGCGGTACGCCACACCCGTCCTGATCAACAGGACCCCGTTTCGACCGTAGGAGGTCCAAGAGAAGTCTGTTTCCTCCGTTTTGCAGTAAGCCAGACCCCTCCCGATGAACAGGATCCCGTTTCCACCATGGCCGGTTGAACACAAGGTCGTTTCCTTCGTTTTGCGGTATGTCAGGCCTCATTTTGATCGGCTGTTCCGTCCAAGCCAGTTGGGTCCTGATACGTCTCTGTCGTATCTACTTTTCCAAACACTTTTGCCCTTGTTTTGGACTCTAACTTGCATGATTTGAATGGAACTAACCCGGACTCACGCTGTTTTCAGTAGAATTACCATGGTGTTATTTATGTGCAGAAACAAACATTCTCGGAATGACCTAAAACTTGACGGAGCAACTTTTCAGAAAATATGAAAAATACCTGCAAAATATGAAGGCCAGGGGGCCCACCACCTCTCCACGAGGGTGGGGGCGCGCCCCCCCTACCTCGTGGGCCCCCTGTTGCCTCTCCGACTCAAACTCCAACTACATATATTGTGTTTCGGGGAGAAAAAAATCAAGGAGAAGAATTCATCGCGTTTTACGATACGGAGCCGCCGCCAAGCCCTAAAATCTCTCAGAAGGGCTGATTTGGAGTCTGTTCGGGGCTCCGGAGAGGGGAATTCGTCGCCATCGTCATGATCAACCATCCTCCATCACCAATTTCATGATGCTCACCGCCGTGCATGAGTTATTCCATCGTAGGCTTGCTAGACGGTGATGGCTTAGATGGGATCTATCATGTAATCGAGTTAGTTTTGTTAGGGTTTGATCCCTAGTATCCACTATGTTCTGAGATTGATGTTGCTATGACTTTGCTATGCTTAATGCTTGTCACTAGGGCCCGAGTGCCATGATTTCTGATCGGAACCTATTATGTTTTCATCAATATATGAGTGTTCTTGATCCTATCTTGCAATTCTATAGTCACCTATTATGTGTTCTGATCCGTTAACCCTGAAGTGACAATAATCGGGATACTTACCGATGATGACCGTAGTTTGAGGAGTTCATGTATTCACTATGTGTTAATGCTTTGTTCTGGTACTCTATTAAAAGGAGGCCTTCATATCCCTTAGTTTCCGTAAGGACCCCGCTGCCACGGGAAGGTAGGACAAAAGATGGCATGCAAGTTCTTTTCCATAAGCATGTATGACTATGTTCGGAATACATGCCTACATTATATCAATGAACTAGAACTAGTTCTGTGTCACCCTAGGTTATGACTGTTACATGATGAACCGCATCCGGCATAATTCTCCATCACTGATCCATTGCCTATGATCTTTCCATATATTGTTCTCCGCTTATTTACTTTTCCGTTGCTATTGCTATCATCACTACAAAATACCAAAAACATTACTTTTACTACTGTTACCTTTTGCTACCGTTACCACTACTATCATATTACCTTGCTACTAAACACTTTGCTGCAGATATTAAGTTTCTAGGTATGGTTGAATTGACAACTCAGCTGCTAATACTTGAGAGTATTCTTTGGCTCCCCTTGTGTCGAATCAATAAATTTGGGTTGAATACTTTACCCTCGAAAACTATTGCGATCCCCTATACTTGCGGGTTATCAAGACTATTTTCCGGCGCCGTTGCCGGGGAGCATAGCTCTATTCTTTGAGTCGCTTGGGATATATATCTGCTTATAATTATGAAGAACTTGAGAGATCCAAAAACCAAGATCTATCCCTCAACTACGAGGGGAGGTAAGGAACTGCCATCTAGCTCTGCACTTGATTCACCTTCTGTTTTGAGTAAGCTTGCGATGCCTACACCTGCTTCTGCTATTCGTTCTGATATGTAGCATGTTATTGATGATGCCACTTCTGCTATGCATGATACTTATGATGAAACTACCTCTATGCCTGACACTATTGTGCCATTTAGTGATTTTCTTGATGAACAACTTGCTAGGGCTAGAGAAATTGAAAATATTGAATCTGATGATACTGATGAAAGTGATGATGACGAATCACTTGTTATTCCTAAGGGTTATGTTTTTTATCAAGAAGCTTCTTTTTGCTATTTTAGCTTGCAAAAATAGAAATGAACTCAAAAGGCTATTAGGTAAATGGAGTAAGCAATCTCTAAATGCTAGAATGAAACCGACCCTGCTTTTGCTACTTCACCTATCTTTGTTACTGATAAGGATTATGAATTCTGTGTTGATCCTGATATAATTACTTTGGTTGAATATGATCCTTTTCATGGTTATGAATCTGAAAGTGTTGTGGCACATCTTACTACGTTGAATGATATAGCCACCCTGTTCACTAAAGATGAGAGAACTCGTTACTTTTACATCCTTAAAATATTTCCATTCTCATTAAAGGGTGATGCTAAGATATGGTTTAATTCTCTTGATCCTGGTTGTGTGTAGTCCCCAGGATATGATTTATTACTTATCTGCTAAATATTTCCCTGCTCATAAGAAACAAGCTGCTTTAAGGGATATATATAATTTTGTGCAAATTGAAGAAGAGAGTCTCCCACAAGCTTGGGGGAGGCTTCTCCAATTACCTAATGCTTTTCCTGATCATCCTCTTAAGAAAAATGAAATACTTGATATCTTTTATAATGGACTAACCGATGCCTCCAGAGATTACCTGGATAGTGGTGCTAGTTCTGTTTTCAGGGAAAGAACAGCGGATGAAGTTGAAATTCTATTGAATAATATGTTGACAAATGAAAATAATTGGACACCTCCGGAGCCAATTCCTGAGCCTATTCCTGAACCAACTCCGAAGAAGAGGGGTATTCTATTTCTCAGTCCTGAAGATATGCAAGAGGCAAAGAATCTATGAAAGAAAAATGTATTAAAGCTGAAGATGTTAAGAATTTACCTCCTATTGAAGAAATACATGGTCTTAATTTACCGCCTGTTTTTTCGACTATAAACAGTAGGGTAAACACACCACTTCAACTTTTATTAATAAATGAGCTAAACATAGTAGTCTTAAGGGCTTGGGGTAAGCCCTAGAATAAACGGAACAAGAAATAAAAGAGAGAAATCATTAAGAGAAACTAGCAAAAAACCTATAGCATGAAAAAAAGAAAAAAAAAGGAGATTGGAACAAAGAATCCAACCAGGTCGAGAACATTCTCTCATGCTTTAGCTTTATTCTATATTAGAGTAGTTTGAGCTCCTCTAAATATATGAACTTCCATCCCTGGAAAGTTGGAGTAATATTTTCAAATATCTTGTTATTTCTGGTTATCCAAATGGCCCATGATCCAAGAATGATGATCTCCATAAAGAATGGAAAATGCAGCTTATTCTTAAGGTCTTGAAAAGCTTCGAGGACTGATAAATTTGGAGTTCTAGTAGGACATATGTAATCCCAGCATTGCTGTGCAAAAGGGCAGCCCCAAAAAGACGATGTAGAGTTTCTTCCTGTTGACAGTCTCTAACAGCACAATTGTAAACTTCCAGCACAAAGTTTTTTCTCCTGAGTAGGTTCCTTGTATTTACTCTATCATGAAGTAATTTCCAGAAGAACATCTTATGCTTTGGCTGACAGGAGCAATTCCAAACCCAGTTGAAGTGTGGTGGGACTTGCTTGTGTCCAATCAGTACTTTGTATGTCTTGATTGATGAATAGAATTCATTCCCCCAAATGTAACTCCAGGTGTCCAGAGAATCTATATGTTCAGATTATTTCCTGGAAGTCGCCCTTTAGAATAATAAGTTTCCCAAATTAATTGTACCCAAGGTATATCATGTCTGTTGAAGAATTTGTGCAGATTCTTCATTAGAAGGGTTTTATTGTGAGTATATATATCCAGTATGCCTAGTCCTCCCTGATTTTTTGGTCTGCAAACTATGTGCCAAGCCACCAAAGCTGGTCTTCTATCCTCCATGTCAGAGCTCCTCCATAGACAGTGTCTCAAATATTTGATGATATGCTTTTTAATTGTTACAGGGATGTCCAAACATCTCATGAAGGAGACAGATAAGGAAGAAAGCACTGATTTAACTAAAAGAACTTTCCCTGCTTGAGTCATGAAGATAGAGAGGCATGCAAGTCTTTTTTGCAATTCTGTTAACAAGTGGAAGACACTGCTCCACAGTTGGTTTATGAATACCCAAAGGTAGCCCCAAGTAAGTAAAAAGGAATTGTCCCCTAGCACAATGCAGTGTGTTAGTGAAAATGTCCACTCTGTCTTCATCAATGTTCAGAGGTACCATTATAGATTTTGCATAATTGACCTTAAGACCAGTTGCTGAGGCAAATGTATTTAAAAGAGATTTGAGACAAATCAAGTGTCTGGCATTTGCTTGCATGATGACCAAAGTATCATCAGCATACTGAACAATTGGGAAATCTGGGCAGGAGGTGACCTATAGTGGAGATGTAATAAGATTTAGTCTCATGGCCCTATTCAAAATAGTCTGTAGCAAGTCAGCAGCAAGAACAAAGATTAGGGGAGAGTAAGGATCTCCTTGTCTCACTCCTCTCTTAATGTAAAATTTCTTCCCAGGCACTCCATTTAGCATGACAGCAGAAGAGGCAGTAGAAAAGAGCATCTGCATCCATGATATCCATTTATCCCCAAACCCTTTTGCTCTGAAAATCTCAATGATTGCTTGATGTTCAATTGTATCAAAAGCCTTTTCAAAATACAGCTTAATTACCAGCATTTCCTCTTTTGATTTATGGCATTCGTGTATATATTCATATGCCCATCCTAGGCAGTCTTGAATCACTCTGTCCTTGAGGAAACCGTATTGGTTGATGTGAACCAATTTTAGAATTATTTTTTGAAGTGTGTTGGCCAGCAATTTTGTGATGATCTTAAGCACCCCATTTAACAAAGAGATAGGACTGAAATCATTAGGTTTGAGAGGAACTTATTTTTTGGAATCAGAGTAATGCAGGAAGTATTTATACTCTCCAAGTTCACAGTACCAGCGTGGAAGGCCAAGATTAGCTCAATAAATTTGGGTCGAATACTTTACCCTCAAAAACTGTTGTGATCCCATATACTTGCGGGTTATCAAGACTATTTTATGGCGTCGTTGCCGGGGAGCATAGCTCTATTCTTTGAGTCGCTTGGGATATATATCTGCTTATCATTATGAAGAACTTGAGAGATCCAAAACCAAGATCTATCCCTCAACTACGAGGGGAGGTAAGGAACTGCCATCTAGCTCTGCACTTGATTCACCTTCTATTTTGAGTAAGCTTGCGACGCCTACACCTGCTTCTGCTATTGGTTCTGATATGTAGCATGTTATTGATGATGCCACTTCTGCTATGCATGATACGTATGATGAAACTACCTCTATGCCTGACACTACTGTGCCATTTAGTGATTTTCTTGATGAACAACTTGCTAGGGCTAGAGAAATTGAAAATATTGAATCTGATGATACTGATGAAAGTGCTGATGAAGAATCACATGTTATTCCTAAGGGTTATGTTTTTTATCAAGAAGCTTCTTTCGCTATTTTAGTTTGCAAAAATAGAAATGAACTCAAAAGGCTAGTAACTAAATGGAGTAAGCAATCTCTAAATGCTAGAATGAAACCTGACCCTGCTTTTGCTACTTCACTTATCTTTGTTACTGATAAGGATTATGAGTTCTCTGTTGATCCTGATATAGTTAGTTTGGTTGAATCTTATCCTTTTCATGGTTATGAATCTGAAAGTGTTGTGGCACATCTTACTAAGTTGAATGATATAGCCACCCTCTTCACTAAAGATGAGAGAACTCGTTACTTTTACATCCTTAGAATATTTCCGTTCTCATTAAAGGGTGATGCTAAGATATGGTTTAATTCTCTTTATCCTGGTTGTGTGCGTAGTCCTTAGGATATGATTTATTACTTATCTGCTAAGTATTTCCCTACACATAAGAAAAAAGCTGCTTTAAGGGATATACATAATTTTGTGCAAATTGAAGAAGAGAGTCTCCCACAAGCTTGGGGGAGGCTTCTCCAATTACTTAATGCTTTGTCTGATCATCCTCTTAAGAAAAATGAAATACTTGATATCTTTTATAATGGACTAACCGATGCCTCCAGATATTACCTGGATACTGGTGCTGGTTCTGTTTTCAGGGAAAGAACACCGGATGAAGCTGAAATTCTATTGAATAATATGTTGACAAATGAAAATAATTGGACAACTCCGGAGCCAATTCCTGAGCCTATTCCTGAACCAACTCCGAAGAAGAGGAGTATTCTATTTCTCAGTCCTGAAGTGTAGAGACCAGACCTCAAACAGTATGATCTCTGTGCTCCGGTGTCATCCCTGGATCAGTAATGCTGACACCACACAGTACTCAGAGGATTTATAGCAGAGTAGCAATCACACACTTATTACATCGAGTGTCTCCATAGAGAACTTACTACAAATAAATATGGCTTATGGCCATCTAATAACGATAACAGCGGAAGGCTTGGAAGATAAGTGAGTCCATCAACTCCAACGGCATCACTGAGTATAGAACCACGACCTAAAACTCCTTAATCGTCGTCTGAAAAGTCTGCAACATTAACGTTGCAGCCCGAAACGGGTCAGCACATGGAATAGGCTGGCAATGTAACACATAGAGAGTAATGGAATGAAACAGCTATACTATATGCATATTTGGCTGGTGGAAAGCTCTATGGTTACAGTTTTGCGTAAAGCCAATTTTTCCCTACGTCAAAGGAATAAATTTTTATTTAACTATCATGGTAGTTGTTAAACATTAAGAATGGTTGACAGCATTCTCAATACCAATTAAGCATCATCATTAAACATAACCCAACAAAATTAATTTAGAGTAACATGTTGAGATTCACATGACAATCCAAGTACTAGATACTCAAGATGTCCATAACCGGGGACACGGCTAACTATGATTAGTTTATTACACTCTGCAGAGGTTTGCGCACTTTTCCCCACAAGACTCGATCGCCTCCGTTTTGTTTCTCGCACTACATGGTGTTTGAGAAGACGGATGACCGAGACATAGTCTTTCAGAAGCGCTAGCACCTTACGATCGCGTAGACCGTACCACCTACATCCCCTACATCTGCTAGTCTACCACTGTAAGAGTTCGCACGACTTAGTCAACTGTGCTAGAGCCCATAATAGCTTGTGGCTGCACACGGAAGTTTCTAGTATGAATAGTCTCATGATCCCTTTGAGCCTGGGTGGCGGTCCAAAAGAAAACAGGCAAGTCCTGGAATACCCAGGTGCCTCAATCCACCCAGATGTGTGTTTAAGTTGCCACCTTAGATAAACCATTAATTAATAAAACTCACATCTGTCATGGATATCACTCACCCAATCCACGTCTACTAGCATAGCATGGCATAATACGCAAACATAGAAGTAACTCCCAAAGGTTTGATAATAAACAGGTAATAGGTACTACCTCATCTACTGCCCATCCCACAATTTAATTAGATCCTAACCATGCAATGTGTGAGGGTTGATCTAATGCAATAAAACTGGGTAGTAGAAAAGGTATGATCAAAGTGTTACTTGCCTTGCTGATGATCCGGGAAACTTAGCGATTCGAAGTAACAAGCGGCGCACTCCGGGTACTCTATCGCAGACAAACAAACAAGCATACAATAATTACTCGTCTAATGCACAGGTAAAACTCAAATAAGAGATCTAACCAGAAGGTTCAATTTAAGAACTCCGGTTGGCAAAAAGAATCAAATCGAACGAAGCAACGAAAGTCAAACGGCGAAAGAAAACAACTTCGTTCTACTAATCTGGATCTAGAGAAAATTTTACATTAGCAAAATCTTGTTTAAGTTGTTTAAACGGATAGAGGGTTTCGATACAAAACTCTAGGCGCTTGAATCGCCTGATTCCGATAAACGAGCGAAAAGTTATACTAAAATGAAAATCGGATCAGGAATCACGATCAGAAAAATCGCGGATTTAATCCGAGAAAAAGAAAAACGACGAACGCTCGCTAGAATGAACGAACGGACGAACGCTCGCTATTTAAATAAACCGGAAAAATTGATCTATTTAAGAAAACCGAATCTAAAAAACCGACGGAAAACCGGACGGTTTTTCGAAAAAAATAAAAAAAACGGCGCGGATTTCGAGGCGGCGGCGGACCTCGGCGGCGGCGGCGCGGGGCGGCAGGAGCGGGTGGCGGCGGCGGCTTTGGGGCTAGGCGGCTAGGGTTTCCCCCGGGGGCTGGGCCGGCTTTTAAAGGCCACCTCGGGCCGGAGTCCTATCCGGACACGGCCCGTAGGTCGGTTCGTTTTATTTTTTAATTATTTCGCTCGGAAGAAAAATAAAAAGAAATACTAAATTGACTCCAAAAATTCCGAAATAAATTTTTACGGGCTTCTAAAATCAAGCCGCACAAGGTGAACATTTATTTGGTACCTAAATGCAATTTTGAAAAACGCACATTTTTCCTAAATTCAAATAAAACACCGAAAAACTCCAAAATAAAAAATTGTTTGATTTTATTATTAAATCCTCAATATTTCTTTATTTTGGGAAAGTCATTTTATTCCCTCTCTCATATTTTTGTAATAGAAATAATTTATGATAAAATAAATAAAATCAAATGATCCTATTCTCAAAATTTGAGGAAACTCAAATATGAAAATAACGAAATCCCCAACTCTCTCCGTGGATCATTGAGTTGCGTAGAATTTGTAGGATCAACCAAAATGCAAAATAAAATATGATATGCATTGATGATCTAATGTATAACATTCCAAATTGAAAATTGGGATGTTACAAACCTACCCCCCTTAAGATGAATCTCGCCCTCGAGATTCGGGTTGGTTAGAAAATAGGTGAGGGTGGTCCTTGAGCAAATCTTCCTCTCGCTCCCAGGTGGCTTCATCCTCTGTGTGGTGGCTCCACTGAACTTTGCAAAACTTGATAACCTTGCTGCGAGTAACTCGGTTGGCAAACTCGAGGATCTTAATTGGTTTCTCCTCGTAGGTCAAATCGTTATCCAACTGAATAGTTTCTAAGGGCACTGTGTCTCTCAACGGTATGTCAGCCATCTCCGCATGACATTTCTTCAACTGGGAAATGTGGAACACATGATGAACTCCTGACAATCCTTCGGGCAATTCCAACTTGTAGGCCACTTCTCCCATACGCTCCAAAACTCGATATGGTCCTACAAATCGTGGCGCTAACTTCCCTTTAACTCCAAAACGCTTTGTTCCCCGAAGTGGAGATACTCGAAGATAAGCTGTATCTCCGACATCGTAAACTTTCTCCTTCCGTTTAGAATCTGCATAACTTTTCTGCCTGGACTGGGCTATCTTGAGTCTATCGCGAATCAACTTCACCTTCTGTTCAGACTCTTTAATCAAGTCAGGTCCAAACAACTGACGGTCTCCAACTTCGTCCCATGACAACGGTGTCCTGCACCTTCTTCCATACAATGCTTCGAAAGGGGCCATCTTTAAACTGGTTTGGTAACTATTATTGTAAGAGAACTCTGCATATGGCAAATTGTCTTCCCAACTAGATCCGTAATCTAGCGCACAAGCTCTCAGCATATCCTCCAAAATCTGATTGACTCTCTTGGTCTGTCCATCTGTTTGTGGATGAAAAGTTGTACTGAATTCTAGCCTGGTTCCCAAAGTTTCGTGCAACTGCTTCTAGAACTTTGAGGTAAACTGGGTTCCTCTATCTGATATAATACTCCTTGGAACTCCATGCAGACATATGATCCTGTTCATGTATATCTTTGCCAACTTAGCACTGGTGTAAGTGGTCTTTACTGAGATGAAATGAGCTACTTTTGTCAATCGATCAACTACAACCCAAATCGAGTCATAGCCTGAACGAGTCCTGGGCAATCCCGTGATAAAATCCATGCCTAGCTTATCCCACTTCCATTCGGGTATCGGCAATGGTTGTAACAATCCTGCTGGCTTCTGATGCTCTGCCTTTACTCTTTGACATACATCACAAACTGCTACGTACTCCGCAATATCCTTCTTCATTCCGGTCCACCAGAAAATATCCTTCAAATCCAAATACATCTTGGTATTTCCTGGGTGAATCGAATACGGTGAGTCGTGTGCCTCTTGCAAAATCAACTTCCTAATCTCCGGGTCATTGGGCACGTAAACGCGGTCTTCAAACCATAGGGTATCGTGCTCATCCTCACGAAATCCATTAGCTTTTCCTTTGCTCAGTTTCTCCTTAATAGCGGCAATTTCTTTGTCGGTTTTCTGAGCTTCTCTGATTCTATCCATCAAAGTTGACTGAATCTCCAATGCTGCTACATAGCCTCTCGGAACTATTTCCAAACATAGCTCACGAAGATTCTCGGCTAACTCCCTTGGTAAATCTTCCGTCATTAAGGTGTTGACATGACTTTTACGGCTCAACGCGTCAGCTACTATGTTAGCCTTTCCGGGGTGATAATGCAATTTCATATCATAATCCTTGATGAGCTCCAACCATCTCCTTTGTCTGAGATTCAACTCCTTCTGTGTGAAAATGTACTTCAAACTCTTATGATCCGTGTACACCTCACAATGGTTTCCAATGAGGAAATGCCTCCATGTTTTCAATGCATGCACTACGGCTGCTAACTCCAAATCATGCGTGGCATAATTCAACTCATGAGGTTTCAGTTGTCTTGAGGCATATGAAACAACTCTCCCTTCCTGCATAAGCACTGCTCCAAGTCCTCGACGTGAAGCGTCGCAATACATCTCATAATCTTTGGTCTGGTCTGGCAAAATCAACACTGGTGAGGTAACTAAGCGTTTCTTCAACTCTTGGAAACTAGCCTCACATTCCTCTGTCCATATGAACTTGGTATCTTTCTTCAACAACTCAGTCATAGGCTTCGCAATCTTTGAGAAATTCTCAATAAATCTCCGGTAGTATCCTGCGAGTCCCAGAAAACTCCGTATCTCTCCAACTGTGGTCGGTGCTTCCCATTTGGTCACGGTTTCAACTTTAGCGGGATCTACTGCTATTCCTTCTCCGGATATAACGTGTCCGAGAAATCCTACTTCCTTCAACCAAAACTCACATTTGCTGAACTTGGCATATAATTGATGTTCTCTGAGCTTTCCAAGTACCAAACGCAAATGCTCCTTATGCTCCTCTTCATTCTTCGAGTAAACCAGGATATCATCAATGAACACTACGACAAACTTATCCAAGAGCTCCATAAACACTTTGTTCATCATGTTCATAAAATAGGCAGGTGCATTAGTCAGACCAAATGACATAACGGTATACTCATACAGCCCATACCTGGTGGTAAAAGCTGTCTTCGGAATATCCTGTACTCGAATCTTCAACTGGTGGTATCCTGATCGCAGATCGATCTTGGAAAATACCTTAGCTCCTTGCAATCGATCAAACAGATCGTTGATCATTGGTAGTGGGTACTTGTTCTTGATCGTTAATTCATTCAATCCTCAATAATCAACAACCATCCTTAATGATCCATCCTTCTTCTCCACTAGTAGTACTGGCAATCCCCAAGGCGAAGAACTTGGGCGAATATATCCCTTATCCAGTAACTCCTTAATCTGCTTCTTAATTTCCACCAAATCCTTTGCTGGCATCCTATATGGTCTCTTTGATATTGGCCCTGTGCCTGGCACTAGCTCAATCAAAAACTCAATATCTCTGTCCGGTGGCATGCCTGGCAACTCTTCTGGAAATACTTCAGGAAAATCCCTTACCACTGGTATTTCCTCCTGCACAACTCCTGTTAGGCAATTTACTTGAGTCCTCTTTGGCACATGCTTGATCCTTATCCCTTCTGGGGTGGTAAGCAAAATTGACTTACTAGCACATTCAATATTCCCTTCATACTTTGATAACCAATCCATGCCTAATATCACATCCAATCCTTGAGATTCCAATACTATTAGGTCTGAGGGAAAAACATAGTTACCAATCCTTAATGGTAACCGATCACACCATAGACTAGCCACATACTCTGCTCTAGGCGAGGTTACTAACATGGGTGACCTAAGGTCTTGGGTTGATAGGTTATGCTTATCCACAAATCCCCTTGAGATGTATGAATGCGATGCACCAGTATCAAAAGAATGAGTGCAGTAAATGACTTAACCAAAAACTTACCTATCACTGCATCGGGCTGAGCTTCAACCTCCTCCACACTAACGTGGTTCACCTGTCCCCTGTTGAAAGGGTTCGGCTTCTTCCCAGAACTTCCATTGCCATTTTGGCCTTCAAGACATTCATTGGCATAATGTCCGGTCTTCTGACACTTAAAGCAAGTGACTTGGCTTAGGTCCTTCTTGGCTAGGGTTGATGGGTTGGGGCGGTTTTGGCCGTTGCTTCCTCCATTGCCATTACCATTCTTGGTGCCATTGTGATTGTGCGAGCTACCTCCTCCATGGGTATGCTGAAAATGTCCTCCCGGTCTAGGGGTAAAACGTGGCTTCTGCTGAGCTCCTGAATTGTACTTCCCTTGTCCATACTTCCTCTTGCGATTCTCAATTTGCTGCTGCTTCCCTTTAATCATAAGAGCACGATCTACCAACTCCTGATAATTGTTGAAGGTTGCTACCATCAACTGCATGCTCAACTCACCATTCAGTCCTTGTAGAAACTTCTCCTGCTTAGCTGCATCCGTAGCGACGTCATCTGGGGCATAACGTGCTAACTTACTAAAGTCCTCCACATACTGGCCAACTGTCCGTCCTCCTTGGCACAAGTTGCAAAACTCACGCTTCTTCATGGCCATAGCTCCTGCTGAAACATGTGCAGTACGAAAAGCCTGCTGAAACTGGTCCCATGTGACAGTGTCGACTGGGAAAGTGGCTGTGAAATTCTCCCACCATGATGCTGCGGGTCCTTCTAGCTGATGTGCGGCAAACTTCACCTTCTCCGCATCTGTGCATCCTGCTGTGGTCAACTCCCTAGCTGCCTTGCGGAGCCAATCATCTGCTACTATCGGCTCGGTGCTACTGGAAAACACCGGCGGATTCAGCCTAAGAAAACGGGCTAAGTGGTCAACAGGTAGTGGTGGTGGTGGTGGGTTGTTGTTGTTGTTCCCCTGATTCTGATTCTGGACTAGCAACTGCATCAATGTGTTCTGCTGCTGGATCAACTGGGTGAGCTCCAGTGGAAAGGCAAATCTGGGGTCACGTCTCGGAGGCATCTGAGGGTTTAGAAAAGATGAGATGTAAGAATAGAGGGGGTCTAAAGAGAAAACACTACCCATATGCACATGAGGCAAAAGCAAACAATTCACTTCATTCAATCAAACAAGGGCATACAATCGATCTAACTATAGCAAAAGTGCTCGGACTCTTATATTTACATGGTGGACTACTACTACTGATGAGGTGGTCTACTAGAAATATTCTTCGGTTGCAGACTCCATGATATCTGCTCCAGCTTCATCAACATAGTCATCATCGCTTTCGTCTGGTTCCGAGTCGGTGCCGTCGATGATGATGAAATCTTCCGGGCTAATCTCCTTGGGTTCTTCGTCTTCATCTACTGGTGTAGGGCCTCCCATAAATATTCCAATCTTCTTGATCACGTCGTCATTCTTCTCCACCAATACTTCAATTTCCTCTTCATAATCTTCACGTGTAGCCTTGAGTTCTTCCTCCAGTTCCTTGATTCTAGTCTTAGCCTTCTTCAGATCTACCATGTCAGCGCACATCTGGTTCTCCTGTCGTCGAATGTGCTGGTTTAACTCCTGGATAAAAGCTGCAATTGATCTATCCTTCCTGGTGCTGATCATCTCCCAGTGTTCATCTCGGCGCCCACAAATCTGGTAGATAGTATCCTTGAGATCCTTGCGGTAGACTTCTCCAATGCGTCCCATGGCGATGTGAGCTGCCATGCTCTTTCCTAAACTCCAAGTTGGTGAATCAAAAGAAAACTCTATGGGCTCAGTGACTGGCATGAAGGTCCTTCCTGGAACTTGAACTTGAATCATCCAGCGCTCTTCTTCAGGTAAAGTGGCGTTGTAGGTTCCGGTGAAGCTTGGGTACTCCTATGTTCAGGTATCTAGTGACTTCCTTCAAGTGACATCCAAAGGGTGTATCTTCATCCGGTTGCGTGAACTTGTTCCTTGCATCCGCCATCCTAAAGAGTAGAAAAGATGAGAGGTCAGAAGAGAAGAGAGTGAGTAGTGATCTAGGTCTTTAGCTTAGTGGTCGTGTCCTACAGTCAGCGTGTGCTCTGATACCATCTCTGTACCGACCAAACCTCAAACAGTCTGATCTCTGTGCTCCGGTGTAATCCCTGGATCAATAATGCTGACACCACACAGTACTCGGAGGATTTATAGCAAAGTAGCAATCACACACTTATTACATCGAGTGTCTCCATAGAGAACTTATTACAAATAAATATGGCTTATGGCCATCTAATAATGATAACAGCGGAAGGCTTGGAAGATAAGTGAGTCCATCAACTCCAACGGCATCACTGAGTATAGAACCACGACCTAAAACTCCTTAATCGTCGTCTGAAAAGTCTGCAACATTAACGTTGCAGCCCGAAATGGGTCAGCACATGGAATAGGCTGGCAATGTAACACATAGAGAGTAATGGAATGAAACAGCTATACTATATGCATATTTGGCTGGTGGAAAGCTCTATGGTTACAGTTTTGCGTAAAGCCAATTTTTCCCTACTTCAAAGGAATAAATTTTTATTTAACTATCATGGTAGTTGTAAAACATTGAGAATGGTTGACAACATTCTCAATCCCAATTAAGCATCATCATTAAACATAACCCAACAAAATTAATTTAGAGTAACATGTTGAGATTCACATGATAATCCAAGTACTAGATACTCAAGATGTCCATAACCGGGGACACGGCTAACCACGATTAGTTTATTACACTCTCCAGAGGTTTGCGCACTTTTCCCCACAAGACTCGATCGCCTCCGTTTGGTTTCTCGCACTACATGGTGTTTGAGAAGACGGATGACCGAGACATAGTCTTTCAGAAGCGCTAGCACCTTACGATCGCGTAGACCGTACCACCTACATCCCCTACATCTGCTAGTCTACCACTGTAAGAGTTCACATGACTTAGTCAACTATGCTAGAGCCCATAATAGCTTGTGGCTGCACACGGAAGTTTCTAGTATGAATAGTCTCATGATCCCTTTGAGCCTGGGTGGCGGTCCAAAAGAAAACAGGCAAGTCCTGGAATACCCAGGTGCCTCAATCCACCCAGATGTGTGTTTAAGTTGCCACCTTAGATAAACCATTAATTAATAAAACTCACATCTGTCATGGATATCACTCACCCAATCCACGTCTACTAGCATAGCATGGCATAATAAGCAAACATAGAAGTAACTCCCAAAGGTTTGATAATAAACAGGTAATAGGTACTACCTCATCTACTGCCCATCCCACAATTTAATTAGATCCTAACCATGCAATGCGTGAGGGTTGATCTAATGCAATAAAACTAGGTAGTAGAAAAGGTATGATCAAAGTGTTACTTGCCTTGCTGATGATCCGGGAAACTTAGCGATTCGAAGTAACAAGCGGCGCACTCCGGGTACTCTATCGCAGACAAACAAACAAGCATACAGTAAGTACTCGTCTAATGCATAGGTAAAACTCAAATAAGAGATCTAACCAGAAGGTTCAATTTAAGAACTCCGGTTGGGAAAAAGAATCAAATCGAACTAAGCAACGAAAGTCAAACGGCGAAAGAAAACAACTTCATTCTACTAATCTGGATCTAGAGCAAATTTTACATTAGCAAAATCTTGTTTAAGTTGGTTAAACGGATAGAGGGTTTCGAGACGAAACTCTAGGCGCTTGAATCGCCTGATTCCGATAAACGAGCGAAAAGTTATACTAAAACGAAAATCGGATCAGGAATCGCGATCAGAAAAATCGCGGATTTAATCCGAGAAAAAGAAAAACGACGAACGCTCGCTAGAATGAACGAACGGACGAACGCTCGCTATTTAAATAAACCGGAAAAACCGATCTATTTAAGAATACCGAATCTAAAAAACCGATGGAAAACCGGACGGTTTTTCGAAAAAAAAAACCACGCGGATTTCGAGGCGGCGGCGGCGGCGCGGGGCGGCGGGAGCGGGTGGCGGTGGCGGCTAGGGTTTCCCCCGGGGGCTGGGCCGGCTTTTAAAGGCCACCTCGGGCCGGAGTCCTATCCGAACACGGCCCGTAGGTCGGTTCGTTTTTTTTAATTATTTCGCTCGGAAGAAAAATAAAAAGAAATACTAAACGGACTCCAAAAATTCCGAAATAAATTTTTGCGGGCTTCTAAAATCAAGCCACACAAGGTGAACATTTATTTGGGACCTAACTGCAATTTTGAAAAACGCACATTTTTCCTAAATTCAAATAAAACACCAAAAAACTCCTAAATAAAAACTTGTTTGATTTTATTATTAAATCCTCAATATTTCTCTCTTTTGGGAAAGTCATTTTATTCCCTCTCTCATATTTTTGTAATAGAAATAATTGATGATAAAATAAATAAAATCAAATGATCCTATTCTCAAAATTTGAGGAAACTCAAATATGAAAATAACGAAATCCCCAACTCTCTCCGTGGATCATTGAGTTGCGTAGAATTTCTAGGATCAACCAAAATGCAAAATAAAATATGATATGCATTGATGATCTAATGTATAACATTCCAAATTGAAAATTTGGGATGTTACATGAAGATATGCAAGAGGCAAAGAAATCTATGAAAGAAAAATGTATTAAAACTGAAGATGTTAAGAATTTACCTCCTATTGAAGAAATACATGGTCTTAATTTACCTCCTATTTTTTGACTATAAACAGTAGGGTAAACACCCCACTGCAACTTTTATTAATAAATGAGCTAAACATAGTGGTCTTAAGGGCTTGAGGTAAGCCCTGAAATAAACAGAAGAAGAAATAAAAGAGAGAAAACATTAAGAGAAACTAGCAAAAAACCTACATCATGAAAAAAAGAAGAAAAAAAGGAGATTACAACAAAGAATCCAACCAGGTCAAGAACATTCTCTCATGCTTTAGCTTTATTTTATATTTAAGTAGTTTGAGCTCCTCTAAATATATGAACTTCCATCCCTGGAAAGTTGGAGTAATATTTTCAAATATCTTGTTATTTCTTGTTATCCAAATGGCTCATGATCCAAGAATGATGATCTCCAAAAAGAATGGAAAATGCAGCTTATTCTTAAGGTCTTGAAAAGAATTTGGAGTTCTAGTAGGACATATGTAATCCCAGCATTGCTGTGCAAAAGGGCAGCCCCAAAAAAGATGATGTAGAGTTTCTTCCTGTTGACAGTCTCTTCCTGTTGAC
Source organism: Triticum urartu (assembly GCF_056163025.1). Classification (NCBI taxonomy): domain Eukaryota; kingdom Viridiplantae; phylum Streptophyta; class Magnoliopsida; order Poales; family Poaceae; genus Triticum; species Triticum urartu. Next base: position 173,768,017 of record NC_141877.1, on the reverse strand, counting down.
AGTCTTTAACAGCACAATTGTAAACTTCCAGCACAAAGTTTTTTCTCCTGAGTAGGTTCCTTGTATTTACTCTATCATGAAGTAATTTCCAGTAGAACACCTTATGCTTTGGCTGACAGGAGCAATTCCAAACCCAGTTGAAGTGTGGTGGGACTTGCTTGTGTCCAATCAGTACTTTGTATGCCTTGATTGATGAATAGAATTCATTCCCCCAAATGTAACTCCAGGTGTCCAGAGAATCTATATGTTCAGATTGCCTTGTTTGGATGCATATGTCTTCCACTTGCAGGAATTCGTCGTAAGCTTCAGTTGTGAGTGGTAAATGAAACAAGTCCTGCAAGTATTCAGTGTTGATTACTGCTTGGACAGTAACATGTGGATTTCTGGCAAAGGAGTGTAGGTGGTCGTATGTATGTTTCAAAATGGATGTGTGCCACAGGTCATCCCAGAAAAAAGTAGTTCTACCATCTCCCATATTACATCTTGCCATTGCTTTGTACTGATCCATAAGAGCCAGGTTTGATTTCCACCAGAAAGAGCCAATCATATTATTTCCTGGAAGTTGCCCTTCAGAATAATAAGTTTCCCAAATTAATTGTACCCAAGGTATATCATGGCTGTTGAAGAATTTGTGCATATTCTTAATTGGAAGGGTTTTATTGTGAGTGTATATATCCAGTATGCCCAGTCCTCCCTGATTTTTTGGTCTGCAAACTGTGTGCCAAGCCACCAAAGCTGGTCTTCTATCCTCCATGTCAGAGCTCCTCCATAGACGGTGTCTCAAATATTTGATGATCTTCTTTTTAATTGTTATAGGGATGTCCAAACAGCTCATGAAGGAGACAGATAAGGAAGAAAGCACTAATTTGACTAAAAGAACTTTCCCTGCTTGAGTCATGAAGATAGAGAGGCATGCAAGTCTTTTTTGCAATTCTGTTAACAAGTGGAAGACACTGCTCCACAGTTGGTTTATGTATACCCAAAGGTAGCCCCAAGTAAGTAAAAGGGAATTGTCCCCTAGCACAATGCAGTGTGTTAGTGAAAATGTCCACTCTGTCTTCATCAATGTTCAGAGGTACCATTATAGATTTTGCATAATTGACCTTAAGACCAGTTGCTGAGGAAAATGTATTTAAAAGAGCTTTGAGACAAATCAAGTGTCTGGAATTTTATTGCATGATGACCAAAGTATCATCAGCATACTGAACAATTGGGAAATCTGGGCAGGAGGTGACCTGTAGTGGCGATGTAATAAGATTTAGTCTCATGGCCCTGTTAAAAATAGTCTGTAGCAAGTCAGCAGCAAGAACAAAGATTAGGGGAGAGTAAGGATCTCCCTGTCTCACTCCTCTCTTAATGTAAAATTTCTTCCCAGGCACTCCATTTAGCATGACAGCAGAAGAGGCAGTAGAAAAGAGCATCTGCATCCATGATATCCATTTATCCCCAAACCCTTTTGCTCTGAAAATCTCAATGATTGCTTGATGTTCAATTGTATCAAAAGCCTTTTCAAAATCCAGCTTAATTACCAACATTTCCTCTTTTGATTTATGGCATTGGTGTATATATTCATATGCCCATCCTAGGCAGTCTTGAATCACTCTGTCCTTGAGGAAACTGTTTTGGTTGATGTGAACCAATTTTAGAATTATTTTTTGAAGTCTGTTGGCCAGCAATTTTGTGATGATCTTAAGCACCCCATTTAACAAAGAGATAGGCCTGAAATCATTAGGTGTGAGAGGAACTTATTTTTTTGGAATCAGAGTAATGTAGGAAGTATTTATACTCTCCAAGTTCACAGTACCAGCATGGAAGGCCATGATTAGCTCAATAATATCTTCCTTAATAATATCCCAGCAAGCTTTAATGAACTCATTGTTGAAACCATCTGGACCTGGGGACTTATCAGATGGTAGATTTTTGACCACCTCCTCAATCTCCACCTTGGTGAACTGTTCCTCTAATTGAATAAAAATTTGAGGATCAATTGTTTGATCATAAAGATCATGGAGATCAAAATGCATTGTGTGTCCAGTAGATTGCCCCAATCTATCTTTGAAAGCTTCCCATAAAATTGCAGATTTTCCTTCATGCTCTATAACTTCCACTTGGTCCTTATTCAACAACATTGCAATTTATTATGCCTATGATTAATGGAAGCCTTTGTGTGGAAAAACTTTGTGTTTTCATCCCCAAACTTAACACCTTTAATTTTGCCTCTCTGCTTCCAATAAATCTTCTGATTATTAAGAACAGTCAACAAGTACTCCTTAAGCATAGTTCTGCAGCTGGCCTCAAATAAAGAAAGGTTCCTGAATTCTTCAATCAAGTCCCAAAAAATATGCATGCATTGAGTTCCTCAATTTGTTTTTTCATGCAATATAGACTTTTAGCCCACAACTTCAGAGCTCTTCTGAGGTTTTTTAATTTGGCATTAATCTTTTTAGCCTGATCAGTAAAACCCACTGGAACATTCCAAGCTGATTGCACCACTTGTTTAAAAGAGTTGGGTTTTAACCAATAGTTTTCAAATCTGAATACCTTGGACTTTGGAATATTTATGCTATCTTGATCATGCATGGAAGGTGATCAGAGATAGGTTTTGCCAGGGGAAGGGCCATGGAGTTAGGGTAACTGGTCATCCAGGCTGCAGAAGTGAAGAACCAATCTAACTTTTCAAGGAGAGGGGAGTCCTGCATGTTGCTCCAGTTGTACTGTCTTCCTTTCAAAGGTAATTCAATCAATCCCAGGTTACTGATGGCCTCATTAAATAAAAGCATCTCATTGACATCTCCCCCTGGTTTGTTTCTATTCTCTGGTGACCTGATGAAATTAAAATCACCCATGACTATCCAGTCCACATCATTTGGCATTTGAATATTGCTAAACCAGTCAATAAATTCAATCTTTTCCTCATGTATGCAAGGCCCATATATGTTTAAGAGAATCCACTCGTTTGCAGAAATATTACATGTGAATTGAATTGAAATAGAGAATTTGTTCTGAAAAAGTAGTTCTCCTGTGAACATAGAACCATTCTAGGCCGTCAGAATGCCACCAGAGGCCCCAATAGAAGGCAAGAACTCAAATTTATTGAATCTTTGAGGGCAAAAGTTGTGAATGTAGGCAAGATCAAAATTCTCTCTCTTTTTTTCTTGGATACACACTACTCCAGCAGCACTTTCCTCCAGCTTTTGCCTAATAGCCAGCCATTTGTGTTGCGCATTAATACCTCTAATATTCCAATTAAGAATGTTCCAGGATCTGGTGTTATTTATAATTAAACTGTAAGAATTTATATTGTTGTATCAAGGTCCATCCCTTGATAGCCTCCTGAGTAGTGCATTGAGCCTGTAAACATAGTTGTGTAGCAAGAGTGCAGAGAACTTGAGTATGCAACATCCATAAATGAGAGATCATTAACAAGCATTTCAACATAACCAGGAAGAATAACAGATCAATTCTCTTAAGTAGCTTAATCCCAGGAGTTTTACTGAAGTGGCATAACTCATGTTGAAACAAAAGGTGCCTCACAGGGCCATGGTTCACCAGATTACAAAAGCTGCTAAACCCATTACACATAACACAGACAGTTTGAAGATATTAACACAGCATTATGCAGCAGCAGGGCCTATAACTATTAAAGCACCCTATCATTAGGCAAAGTTTGGTTGAGTTCCAGATCCAGTGGCCTTGGGCACCTTGGCCACCTCCTCTTGCCCCTTCTTCTTGGGCCTCTTGGATAACTTCTCTTGGAGCTCATCTTCAGCCACCTTAAAGAAAGATTTGGTCGGGTTCTTAACCACTTTATTCTGAATAACTGAAGGAATGGCATTGCATGGTAAGCAAGATTGAGTATCACAAATTTTCCTCCTATAACCATTGTTATCCTTCTTAATTCTATCACTTCCTCTTACCTGAGTTACAACCAGTGGCTCTTTCTCTCTTCTTTTCTTAGATGTGGCTTCTCTAGGGGGCAGTAAGATGATTTTGTTGGGAGACACATGCTGCAGGGGGCTACCAGCTCCACTTGAAGAGTGTGCAGATGGGCTTATCCCTTCATTTTCTTTGCCCACACCCTGGAAGATCTCCTTACATGATGGGGCCTGTGAAGTTATGCAGTCATCAGGAATATGGAAGAGGAAAGTCTCTTCATTGTCACAATTACCAGTAAGCAATTTCCATAAATCAGACTTAAGCAGATGCATTGTCCAACCAAACTTATCTGGTGTCAGCAGCAGATGTATTATGAAGTTGAACCAACTTACAGGTATTTCAATCTTGAAAGTGTTTTTCTCTCCTTGAGTTGCTAGAGCAAAGTTTTGAATCCAGAGGTCCAAACCTTCTTCAGAAATTAGGTGAGAGCCATCAATAATATCTAGGGCATGTTTCTCAGCAATTGAGTGTAAATCAAACATAGGTGAAGAGACTAAGGTTAAGTTATTCCCAGAAATACCTTTGTTGCTGAAATTGATGATGTTCCCCCCTGAGGGATTGGCACATCCTCTTTCCCTTTATCTAATGCAGACAATGACTGTGTATGAGATGTGAGTGTTTCTTCAGCAGTAGTGGTAACAGCAGGGACAGAAGTTTGTTCAAAGGGAGCAAGAGCAATCCCCTCATCTGACTGAGTCTGGTGCAGCTGCTTATGCTGATTCACAGTAGATGGCTCTCCCCCTTCCTTGACAGTGGATATCATCTCAGCAGATTGGTTAATAGCAACAGAGACAATCACTAGTCCTTCAGAAATATGATGTTGCTCATCATTTAGTTGTAGGTTGTTATCCATCTGCCGATCTTCTTCTTCATCTTCGGCATGGTATGCCAAAGCAATATTTAGCAGTCCCATGGCCATTGGCTGAACATGCATGGCCTGATTGACCTCTTCACTTGCAGAATGAGTGAGAGATAGCAGGCCATCTGACAGAGAGACAGTTGTAGTAATGCTGCTATTAGGGTGTCCATCATCCTGCTGAACTGGAAGCTCAACCTGCTGCTGCAGTGGTGCCACTGGGTCTTGCTGTGGTAAAAGCCCAATGCTGCTCCTGATCATCTTGCTCAATAGGTTCCTCCCAGGCATCCCAGCCCTCATTCTGAATGTGAACATTGTGCACTGGCAGTGGCTGAAAACCTGGGAAATCATTTGCATGTTGTGGAACTGGGTGTGGGTCCACACCATCCGGTGGGATAGGGTCCTCATCTACTGGCCCACCACCCAGCATCTCCTCCAGAAGGACTTCAACAGAACTAGTCCATGATTCTTCTTCAAATCTCTCTCCCTCAGACCACCTGATACTTTTTGGTACATCAATGAGCTCTGTCACCGTTGCCTTAACCAGAATTTTCCCCTCAAAGCATCCTCCCTTTCCCAGCTGATGATTCTCCCCCATTTGGAAATGGCAGCAACAATGTCTTCAGTATTACAGAAATTGAACAGAACACCGATGAAGAGTAGCCAACAAATCCTATTGAAATTGAACCTACGCCAGTTTCTTCCCTCATTGTGCTTAGTAAAAGAGATAAACACATCTCCAAATGCATGCGGGCTTTGCCTAATGAGCCTGTCTCTATCTCTCACATGCAAGAACTGGACGTAAGCTTCTCCAAAGGGGCAGGGTTGGATCTCTCTCAACCCAACATGAGCATCCTCTTGAAAAAATTCCTCTAGAACCTCTCGGACATTAGGGAAAAATACCTCATCAGTATGTGGATGGATGGAAGCTATTGCCCAATCTTCGTGTCTTCGAGGGCAGTGGGGAAGAATGGCACGAGAAACCCCGGTTCTTTCCTCGATTTCTTGTATCTGAAAACCTTCTGGAACAAACGGGAGCGGGTCGATGGGAATGTTGGCCATTAGATCATACACCGACGAGGCGGCTACCATAGCCCTAATGGCGACGAGGAGGAACCAGGTGAGCTTGTCGAGATGGGAGCAGAGGAAGTAGCAGAGTTGGTAGGTGCAGTGGAACGCGAGGAGGCAAGCGCCGGTCTCGGTTAGAAATTTTGGAAATGGTCCTTGACTAGATCCTTAAATGATGAAACCTGCCTAATTGGTGCTGCCGGCCCAATACAGTGGAACAAGGCCTCAATGGCTCCCTCAGCCCAAGCTTCTTCAGGTGGGCTAGGGAAAGAGTCAAATTTAATGAAAGGCTAAAGCCCAGGAAGGTTTGGGTTTGGACAGTTGCGCGCAAAATGCCCCATGTCTCCACATGCATGGTAGATAACGTACGACACCCCATGCAGACGTGAAGCAATATGAGGCTCAATTTGAGGCTGGTTAACACCGTGATTAGGCAGTGATGAAGAGGGGATAATTGCTTGATTATTGCCATCATGACTAGGCCCCGATAACTGCTCAAAAGCTGACCGCCTCCCTGGACCACCGAGCTGTAACTCCGGCGATCACCGGAGTTAGGATCGACGACACGGCCATTCCAACCCACTAGAGTCCACTCAATGTCAAGTTCAGCATAATAAGCATGTTCTTCTCTGATCCAATTAGGACTACCAAAATTCCAAAGGCTAAAAACCATCTCAAAGTCCTTTTCCACAATTTTACCCGCATTGTAAATCTCAAACCCCACTGACTTGGAAGCCACCGAAAACTTATAAGATCTATTCCACAAGAAGCGGACTCTAAATCCTTCGGCATAACCTCCAAACATAGCAAGGAGAGAGACACTAACCGTGTGGGCATCAAGCTTCAACGATGCCCTTGAGAAAGAAACCACCATGGTGAACTCCTTTTGACGAAAGCCCGTGGAGAAAACCACTGGATGGCCAAACTTGGGTCTCATATCTTCCTGGAATTTCTTGCCATGGTCAAAGTTGAGAGCAAAAGGAGCCATCATGTACCTTGTGGTGGCTGCCGAGGCCGGAGTGGCCGCCGGGGCTGGAGTGGCCACCGGCGCCTGAGGAGGAGAGGCTAGGAGGAGGGGAGACTATATTTTGACCATCTTAGTTTCCTTTAATTTACTGCCTGTTGAAGAAACATATAATCTTAATCCATTACCTATTGAAGAAACTCATGGTCTTGATAACCCAACACAGGTAGTAAAGGTAAATTCTCTCTATAGATATGATAAAGCTGAAATCCCATTTACTAAATTTTCTAGCCCATGCTTAGATGATTTTGATACATTTATGGCTAAGCAAGAAGACTTTAATGCTTATTTTGATAGACAATTGAATTACAGTTCAAATATGCTTGAACACTTGGGTGATTATATGGCTAATGTTAAAGGTGAACTTAAACTTATTAGTAAACATGCTCCTATGGTTACCACTCAAGTAGAACAAGTACTTAAAGCTCAAAATGATTTGCTTAATGAATTGAATAGTAAGGATAATGATAATGCTGTTAGAGTGGCTACTAGAACTGGTAGAATGAATCAGGAACCTTTGTATCCTGAAGGCCACCCTAAGAGAATTGACCAATATTCTCAGAGAAATAATATAGATACACCTAGTTCGTCTAAAAAGAAGAAAAAGAAAAATGATAGGACTTTGCATGCTTCTAGTAATCCTATTGTTGAAACACCTGAGAATCCAAATGATGTTTCTATTTCTGATGCTGAAACACAATCTGGTAATGAACCTGAAACTAGTGGTAATGTTAATGATAATGTTCATAATGATGCTCAACCTAGTAATGATAATGACATAGAAATTGAACCTGCTATTGATCTTGATAACCCACAATCAAAGAATCAATGTTATGATAAGAAAGACTTTGTTGCTAGGAAACATGGTAAAGAAAGAGAGCCTTGGGTTCAGAAACCCATGCCTTTTCCTCCCAAACCATCCAAGAAAAAGGATGATGAGGATTTTGAGCACTTTGCTGAAATGATTAGACTATCTTTTTGTGTATGCGATTAACTGATATGCTCAAAACCAATCCTTATGCTAAGTACATGAAAGATATAATTACAAATAAAAGAAAGATACCAGAAGCTGAAATTTCCACCATGCTTTCTAATTATACTTTTAAGGGTGGAATACCAAAGAAACTTGGAGATCCAGGTGTACCAACTATACCATGCTCCATTAAAAGAAACTATGTTAAAACTGCTTTATGTTATCTTGGAGCCGGTGTTAGTGTTATGCCTCTCTCTTTATATCGTAGACTTGATTTGAATAAGTTGACACCTACTGAAATATCTTTGCAAATGGCTGATAAATCAACTGCTATACCTGTCCGTATTTGTGAGGATGTGCCTGTTGTAGTTGCAAACGTTACTATTTTAATGGACTTTGTTATTCTTGATATTCCTGAGGACGATAGTATGTCTATTATTCTTGGAAGACCCTTTTTGAATACTGCAGGGGTTGTTATTGATTGCACTAAAGGAAATGTCACTTTTCATGTTAATGGTAATGAGCATACGGTACACTTTCTGAGGAAACAACCTCAAGTTCATAGTATCAACTCTATTGGAAAAATTCCATCGATTATATTTGGAGGTTTTGAATTTCCTCTTCCTACTGTCAAGAAGAAATATGATATTCTTATTATTGCGGATGTGCATATCCCCATTGAGGTAACATAGTGTTATTTAAAATTTCTCCGGTTCCATGTTATTCGGAATGAGTTCGTTAACAAGAGTTGATCAACCTTATTAGTGTATTCCTTTTGATGATCATGAGATGGATGAAACTAGAAGGCACAACCTTCTGTACCCACTTTTACTTTCTGTTACTTATATTAAATAAAATGAAAAGAAATATTTTTCTGTCTATTATCTGATTATCCGTGCAATATAAAAATACGTCAAAAATAAAAGTTCTCCAAATGCCCTGAAATTTAAATATGATTTTTTTTCTAGAATATTTGAGAATATTTGGCACTAAGAACACAACAGGGGGGTCAACCACCTGCCCACGAGGGTGGAGGGCGCGCCCTACCCCCTGGGCGCGCCCCCCTGCCTCATGGGCCCACGGTGGCCCTCCTCCACTCATTCTTTCACCCACACACTCCTTCTTCCTCCCACAAACACGAATAACTAGCTCAAACCCGAGTCCAAGCTCGTTTTGCTGCCATTTTCGATCTCCTTGCTCAAAGCACCTCTTACAAAACTGCTTGGGGAGATTGTTCCCTCATATGTGACTCCTCCATTGGTCCAATTAGTTTTTGTTCTAGTGATTTATTCATTGAAATTTTTTGCTCCTTAGGTGACCCTGTTCTTGAGCTTGCATGTCAAATTTATATGGTCAAAAGTAGTTGCGATGCATGATATAAGCTCTAGGCACTTGTAGGAGTAGTTGCTATCAATATTATTGAGTTTGGTTTACCTTTATTTTGAAGTTACTAAAAAATATCAGAATTTTTCAGAGGAAGAAATATGCTTAGGAAAATGTTCCAAGGTGGTTCTCCAAGGAAGCAAGGACCTGGGCTTGCAATGCGTGATGCTGATGACGAGCCACCAAGAGATGCTCTAGTGCGTCCTTCTGAATGGCCTTCTGAGAACTTTATGGATCGAGCCGGAATTAAGGAAGAATTCAACGCATATTTGCGTAACGCTGATCTCGTGAGCTTCGAGGAAGAGAAGTGCAGCCAGTATCACAACCTCACCAGTACCTTTGTGAGGAGGTTTGAATTTTCAACTTCACGTAATTCTCCAACGGTCCTGTTCGATCTTTATGATAATTCTTACACTATGGACTTAGAGGATTTTACCACTGCTTGCAAACTTCCACAATGGGGTGGTATAAGGGATCCTCGCAAATCTGAATTTAGAGATTTTCTTTCTAGTATAACTGTGGGAGAATCTAGAGATATAACACAAGCCACCATAGAGAACATTCACTTTCCTGCTATACACTATTTTGCTCTCTTCATAGGTAGATGCATTAATGGTAAAGACGAGGCATGTCACATGTGTGTCCCTGACCTCAGTATTCTTCAGAGTGCTGTGTTAGGAGACCAATCTTATAATTTGGGAGCCATTGTTGCACGTAGGTTGCATCTTAATAGATTTAATGGAGATTTCTTTGGTGGAATTTATACAACCCGCATAGCTAATTTTCTTGGTGTAGCCATACGCGAAGATGATATTGAATTACCTCCTGCTTATCTAGATTTTAATGCTATGGTTCACCACCAGTTTGTCGAGAGGAACGAATCACCTCTCCAGTATCGACTAATCTTTGACAGATGCCGTGCTGTTTGTATTACTCTCCCTGCTCCTACCTTCTTTGATTATCAGGCAAGAGGAAGATATATTATTACCAGAGAGGAGGCAGATGAGTATGAGAGGATAGAGGGGGCCGCTCGTCGCCACGCTGCAGCTCAGCAGGCGATAGCCGCTGCATCGCAGTACGACCCCAGCTACTATTATGGTTATCCGCCAGGCGAGCCATGGCCATAGACCAACTTAGGCCAAAAGCCTAAGCTTGGGGGAGTACGTATTTCTCACCGACATTACATTTATGTTCACACACTCATTGCTAGATGTTGGTGCTCATACTTTTTCATTGTATCATCCATGCTAGTTTATTTTCCTTTTTATGCTTTCTTCTTGTGTGTTTAATAAACCTTAACAAAAACCAAAAAAATTAGTTGTAGATTTTAATCAGATTAATTTCCATGCTTGTAGTAATAATTAAAAGAAAAACCCAAAAAGATTTCTTGTTCTTCTTTTGCTTGTTGGGAGCTTTCCCGTGTAAATAGTTTTATTTCTTTTCTTTCCTTTTGGGGTCGATAGGAGAAGACCATAATTAAATTGTTGAAGTGGCTCTTATATGCATTATTGTTTATCTGACAAAAGAGCCCATATTGCCTTGTCTTCTCCTGTTTATTGAATTCTTGCAGATTCCAGCTTAGTCCAATGCACGTGCACAATTATTAATATTCACATCGTTCGGTCGTGCAAGTGAAAGGCAATTATGACGATATATGATGGACTGGCTGAGATGAGAAAAGCTGGTATGAACTCGACCTCTTTTGTTTTTGTAAATATGATTAGTTCATCGTTCCTGATTCAGCCTATTATGAATAAACATGTTTGCAATGACAACTAGAGATCATAGTTTCTTGTGCCATGCTTGATTAGCTATGAGTTATAATTGTTTACCTTGCGTGCCAACATGCTATTAAAATGGTTGTGATGTGGTATGATATGGTGGTATCCTCCTCTGAATGATTTAAGTGACATGACTTGGCGCATGTTCACTCATGTAGTTGAAACAAAATCAACATAGCCTTCACGATATTTATGTTCATGGTGGATTATATCCTACTCATGCTTGCATTCGGTGTTGATTAATTTAATGCATGTTCATGACTGTTGTCGCTCTCTAGCTGGTCACTTCCCAGTCTTTTGCTAGCCTTCACCTGTACTAAGCGGGAATACTGCTTGTGCATCCAAACTCCTTAAACCCCAAAGTTATTCCACATGAGTCCACTATACCTATCTATATACGGTATCTACCTGCCGTTCCAAGTAAATTTGTTTGTGCCAAACTCTAAACCTTCAAATAAATATCCTGTTTTGTATGCTCTAGTAGCTCATATATCAACTAGGGTTGTCTGTATCTTCCATGTTAGGTGGGTTATTCTCAAGAGGAGTGGACTCCGCTCCTCACTCACGGGATAAATGGCTGGTCACCGGGATGCCCAGTCCCATGCTTTATGCAAACTAAATCAAAATAATTGCAAACAAAAACTCCCCTGGGACTCTTATTAGTTGGAGGCACTCGTTGTTTTGAGCAAGCCATGGATTGATGCTTGTTGGTGGAAGGGGGAGTATAAACTTTACCATTATGTTTGGAAACTGCCTATAATATGTGTAGCATGGAAGATATCGCCATCTCTTGGTTGTTATGTTGACAATGAAAGTATACCGCTCAAAATATTATTCAACTCTATTTCAAAACCGAGCTCTGGCACCTCTACAAATCCCTTCTTCCCTCTGCGAAGGGCCTATCTATTTACTTTTATGCTGAGTCATCATTCTCTTATTAAAAAGCACCAGTTGGAGAGCACCGCTGTCATTTGCATTCATTACTGTTGGTTTACATTGAGTATGACTTGACTGGATCTCTTTTACCATGAATTACAATGTCTAGTCAATCCTTGGTCTTTAAAGGTGCTCTGCATTTATGTTTTGCGGTCTGAGAAAGGGCTAGCGAGATACCATCTTGTTATATCATATTATGATTGTTTTGAGAAAGTGTTGTCATCCGAGATTTATTATTATGGCTCGCTAGTAGATTATGCTGTTGATATGAGTAAACTTGAGATCTATGCGTTATTGTGAATGTGGTTAGTTATAATCTTTGATGAAAACTTGAATGCTGGCTTTACATATTTACAACAACAAGATCAAACAGAGTTTGTAAAGGTTTTTCTTTATCACTTTCAGTTTATCAACTGGATTGCTTGAGGACAAGCAAAGGTTTAAGCTTGGGGGAGTTGATACGTCTCCGTCGTATCTACTTTTCCAAACACTTTTGCCCTTGTTTTGGACTCTAACTTGCATGATTTGAATGGAACTAACCCGGACTGACGCTATTTTCAATAGAATTACCATGGTGTTATTTATGTGCAGAAACAAACATTCTCGGAATGACCTGAAACTTCACGGAGCAACTTTTCAGAAAATATGAAAAATACCTGCAAAAGATGAAGGCCAGGGGGACCACCACCTCTCCACGAGGGTGGGGGGCGCGCCTGCCCCCCTAGGGCATGCCCCCCTACCACGTGGGCCCCCTTGTTGCCTCTCCGACTCCAACTCCAACTCCATATATTGTGTTTCGGGGAGAAAAAATCAAGGAGAAGAATTCATCGCGTTTTACGATACGGAGCCGCCGCCAATCCCTAAAACCTCTCGGGAGGGCTGATCTGGTGTCCGTTCGGGGCTCCGGAGAGGGGAATCCGTCGCCATCATCATCATCAACCATCCTCCATCACCAATTTCATGATGCTCACCGCTGTGCGTGAGTAATTCCATCATAGGCTTGCTAGACGATGATGGGTTGGATGGGATCTATCATGTAATCGAGTTAGTTTTGTTAGGGTTTGATCCCTAGTATCCACTATGTTCTGAGATTGATGTTGCTATAACTTTGATATGCTTAATGCTTGTCACTAAGGCCCAAGTGCCATGATTTCAGATCTGAACCTATTATGGTTTCATCAATATATGAGTGTTCTTGATCCTATCTTGCAAGTCTATAGTCACCTATTATGTGTTATGATCCGTTAACCCCGAAGTGACAATAATCGGGATACTTACCGGTGATGACCGCAGTTTGAGGAGTTCATGTATTCACTATGTGTTAATGCTTTGTTCCGGTACTCTATCAAAAGGAGGCCTTAATATCCCTTAGTTTCCGTAAGGACCCCGCTGCCACGGGAGGGTAGGACAAAAGATGTTCTTTTCCATAAGCACGTATGACTATGTTCGGAATACATGCCTACATTATATCAATGAACTGGCTAGTTCTGTGTCACCCTAGGTTATGACTGTTACATGATGAACCGCATCCGGCATAATTCTCCATCACCGATCCATTGCCTACGAGCTTTCCATATATTGTTCTCCGCTTATTTACTTTTCCGTTGCTATTTCTATCATCACTACAAAAGACCAAAAACATTACTTTTTCTACTGTTACATTTTGCTACCATTACCACTACTATCATATTACCTCGCTACTAAACACTTTGCTGCAGATATTAAGTTTCCAGGTGTTGTTGAATTGACAACTCAGCTGCTAATACTTGAGAGTATTCTTTGGCTCCCCTTGTGTCGAATCAATAAATTTAGGTTGAATACTTTACCCTCGAAAACTGTTGCGATCCCCTATACTTGCGGGTTATCAGCTCCCGATGAACACGTCGTATTCCGTTGCCTCCCGATGAACACGACGCATTCCGTTGCCTCCCCATGAACACGACGACGCAGTTTCTCCGTTCTGACCCAGCCATGTACACGAGCCCTGGTCGTATGTATGCGCGAGTAGGCGTTCGAGACCCCACCCATATGTACGTACATGGACGTATTTAATGTCTTGCACCCTGGCCTTTGTATGTACGTGTACATGCTGCGTGCGCACCTCTACTATGACATGTGCGCGCCTATACTACGACACGCGCCCTTCCTTACACGGCCACGGTTCATCGCTGTAACTTGCAGACAGACTGATCGACCAGTATGTACGTACACGTTTGCGACCAGAATGACAACGCTGCGTATGCTTCGACCAGGTGGGTCCCGACTATCAGGCACTTCCTTGCATGCGAAGATGTAGATGGTGAGTCCCAGTAGTCAGGGGGAAACGTTTTTTCGTGAAATACGGTGGCCCGTCCGGTGGGTCCCTGCTATCAGGTGGACGAATAATTATTTTGCGCTTAATAAGGAGGCACTTCCTTGCTGCGGCTGTGGACCCAGCTATCAGCCTCCCCACGTACAGTACTCTTCTGATGGAAGTCGCTCCTTGACCACATTGACCACGCGCACCAAGAAAACCAGGGTGGTGGACGACGGCGAGGCCTAGGAAGGGGACGACGCAGAGCCGGGGAAGATGCAGCAGTGGATGCCCATGCGGAGAGGAGTATGAGGGTTCACTGGTTCGGCTACGGTGTGAGGCTGTCGTCGTCGTAGGGCTTGGCCAGCGGTGGCAATAGTAGGGGGTGGTGAGGCCTCTGGCGCTGCTTTGGGCAGATGGAGCAAGAAGACCAGAGGTTGAAGAAGCACTACGGCCGTTGGATGGACATTGTACGGTCACTAGAGCTAGAATCATTCATATTGACTAAGTTGACAAAGCCCTCCGTCTGCGTCAACATAGTAGGCCCACAAGTCAGCCTCCCGTATGGTGGGTCCTAGCTAGCAGGGGGGTATTCATTTTTTTGTGCCTAATAAGGAAGCACTTCCTTGTGTGCGAATATATAGCTGGTGGGCCCGAGCTGTTGATACGTCTCCATTGTATCTATAATTTTTGATTGTTCCATGCCAATATTCTACAACTTTCATATACTTTCGGCAACTTTTTATACTATTTTTGGGACAAACATATTGATCTAGTGCCTAGTGCCAGTTCTTGTCTGTTGCATGTTTTTGGTTTCACAGAATATCCATATCAAACGGAGTCCAAATGGGATAAAAACGGACGGAGATACTTTTCGGAATATTTGGAAAATCTGGAAGAAAAATCAACGCGAACCAGTGTACGAGGTGGGTACGAGGTAGGGGGCGCCCCTGACCCTCGTGACCCACCTGTAAGGCAGTTGACGCTCTTCTTTTGCTGCAAGAAAGCTAATTTTCATAAAAAAATCATGGGGAAGGTTTCAAGCCAATCGGAGTTATGGATATCCATATATACACGAAACGGCGAAACAGAGCCAGAAGAGAACGCAGAAACAGAAAGAGACAGTTCCAATCTCGGAGGGGCTCTCGCCCCTCCCGTGCCATGGAGGCCATGGACCCGAGGGGAAACCCTTCTCCCATCTAGGGAGGAGGTCAAGGAAGAAGAAGAAGGAGGGGGGTTCTACCCCCCTCGCTTCCGGTGGCACCGGAGTGCCACCGGGGGCCATCATCATCACCGCGATCTACACCAACACCTCCGCCATCTTCACCAACATCTCCATCACCTTCCCCCCTCCATCTACAGCGGTCCACTCTCCCGCAACCTGTTGTACCCTCTACTTGAACATGGTGCTTTATGCTTCATATTATTATCCAATGATGTGTTGCCATCCTATGATGTCTGATTAGATTTTCGTTGTCCTATCGGTGGTTGATGAATTGCTATGATTGATTTAATTTGCTTCTGGTTATGTTGCTGTCCTTTGGTGCCCATCATATGATTGCGCGCGTGGATCACACGCTAGGGTTAGTTGTATGTTGATAGGACTATGTATTGGAGGGCAAGAGTGACATAAGCTTCAACCTAGCATAGAAATTGATGCATACGGGATTGAAGGGGGACCAATATATCTTAATGCTATGGTTAGGTTTTACCTTAATGAACATTAGTAGTTGCGGATGCTTGCTAATAGTTCCAATCATAAGTGCATAGAATTCCAAGTCAGGGATGACATGCTAGTAGTGGCCTCTCCCACATAATACTTGCTATCGGTCTAGTAAAGTAGTCAATTGCTTAGTGGCAATTTCACAACTCCTACCACCACTTTTCCACACTCACTATATTTGCTTTATTGCTTCTTTACTCATAACAGCCCCTACTTTTTATTTACTTGCTCTTTATTATCTTGCAAACCTATCCAACAACACCTACAAAGTACTTCTAGTTTCATACTTGTTCTAGGTAAAGCGAACATCAAGCGTGCATAGAGTTGTACCGGTGGTCAATAGAACTTGAGGGAATATTTGTTCTGCCTTTAGCTCCTCGTTGGGTTCGACACTCTTACTTATCGAAAACTGTTGTGATCCCCTATACTTGTGGGTTATCAAGACCTTTTTCTGGCGCCGTTGCCGGGGAGCAATAGCGTGGGGTGAATATTCTCGTGTGTGCTTGTTTGCTTTATCACTAAGTAATTCTTATTTGCTGTTCTTAGTTGTTCTCTATCTTTAGTTATGGATATGGAACACGAAATACCAAAAAAATTAGGTGTACTTGCTACTCATGGAGATGGGGAACCTCCTAAAATCCTCGATGCTGGTTATGTGAAAAATATTATGTACTACTTTAATAATCTTGAGAAAACCCCATTCAATTATGTAATGGGAGTAACGTTGGATCAACGTGAATACTTTAGGGATTACCGCTTGACACAAAAAGGGAAACTATTATGGGATCAAATTCATATATTGAATTGGTATGCTAGGCAACTATGCTTGAGATATGATTATACTTGTTTCTCTAAGGTGAAGGCTCCACACCTTCCCTTTTCATGTGAATTTAATGATAATAAAACCTTATCTTCTTATGCTAGAGGTATATATGATTACTATGATGTGGAACAAATAGAAGAATTTGTTGCTTTTATGGGTGCTTATGAAACTGAATCTATGTTTAAAGAGTTTGAAGATTTTGATGATTCAGTTTATAGACCTAAAAATTTAGCTATCCTTAAATATTTCTATGAGAATTATGAATACAATTCCAATATTAATTCACTTATTAAGAAAGTCTTCGCTGTCCAAGAAGAGACTAATATTTTGCAGGAATCTATGGAAGAAGAAATTGATGAAACTGTGAGCTCATTGGATGAAAAAGATGAGGAGGAGAGCGAAGAACAAAAGGAGGAAGAGCGGATTAGCTATCCGTGCCCACCTTCTAATGAGAGTAACTCTTCAACTCATACATTGTTTAATTTCCCTTCGTGCTTACCGAAGGATGATTGCTATGATGATTGTTATGATCCCGTTGATTCTTTTGAAATATCCCTTTTTGATGATGCTTGTGGCCAAGATGCCAATATGAATTATGCTTATGGAGATTAACTTGCTATAGTTCCTTATGTTAAACATGAAATTGTTGCTATTGCACCCACGCATGATAGTCCTATTATCTTTTTGAATTGTCCCGACTACACTATATCGGAGAAGTTTGCACTTATTAAGGATTATATTGATGGGTTGCCTTTTACCGTTGCACATGATGATTTTGATGAATATAATATGCATGTGCTTGCTGCTCCTACTTGCAATTATTATGAGAGAGGAACTATATCTCCACCTCTCTATGTTTCCAATATGATAAAATTGCAAGAAACTGTTTATACTATGCATTGGCCTTTACTTTGTGTGCATGAATTGTTCTTTTATGACATGCCGATGCATAGGAAGAGAGTTAGACTTCGTTGTCGCATGATATATGTTACTTTGTGCTCACTACTAAATTACAAATCATTGTTAATTAAAATTGGCTTTGATATACCTTGGGATCTGGGTGGAT
Organism: Triticum urartu; assembly: GCF_056163025.1. Taxonomy (NCBI): domain Eukaryota; kingdom Viridiplantae; phylum Streptophyta; class Magnoliopsida; order Poales; family Poaceae; genus Triticum; species Triticum urartu. The sequence continues at coordinate 173,750,155 of NC_141877.1, read as the reverse complement.
TCACTACTTGAGCACCATATGCCTAGCTTAATGGCTTTAAAGAAAGTGCTGCCAGGGAGACAACCCGGAAGTTTTAGAGAGTCATTTATTTCTGTTGTGTGCTTTTATAAAGTTTAGAAATAAGAATAATGTGCTGATATTTGCCTTTAGGATGTTTACATTTGCTTGATGGTTTGTACGATGCAGGACAGAAACTTTGGCTGTAGTGCGCGATTTTACAATTTTAGCTGGAACGTCAAATGGTTCTGATTCCTTTTGCAATGTATTCCTATAAAAATTGTTTATTTTTCCTAATTTTTGTAGAATTTTTGCAAGTATCAAAAGTCTGGTGAATGTTCGGATTATTACAGACTGTTCTATTTTAGACAGATTCTGTTTTTGATGCATAGTTTGCTTGTTTTGATGAAACTATCAATTTATATTAGTGGATTAAGCCATGAAAAAGTTATACTATAGTAGAATCAATTCAAAAACTAAATATGAATTGGTTTGCAACAGTACTTAGAGTAGTGATTTGCTTTATTATACTAACGGATCTTACCGAGTTTTCTGTTGAAGTTTTGTGTGGATGAAGTGTTCGATGATCGAGAAGGTCTCGATGTGAGAAGAAGGAAGAGAGGCAAGAGCTCAATCTTGGGGATGCCCGAGGCACCCCAAGTAAATATTCAAGGAGACTCAAGCGTCTAAGCTTGGGGATGCCCCGGAAGGCATCCCCTCTTTCTTCAACAAGTATCGGTATGTTTTCGGATTTGTTTCGTTCATGCGATATGTGCAATCTTGGAGCGTCTTTTGCATTTAGTTTTAATTTTTCTTTTATGCACCATGCCAGTATGAGATAGTCCTTGGTTGATTTATAGAATGCTCTTTGCACTTCACTTATATCTTTTGAATATGGCTTTATAGAATGCTTCATGTACTTCACTTATATCATTTGAAGTTTGGATTGCATGTTTCTCTTTACATACACAACCGCCATTTGTAGAATGCTCTTTTGCTTCACTTATATTTGTTAGAGTGTGGGCATATCTTTTGTACAAAGAATTAAACTCTCTTGCTTCACTTATATCTGTTTAGAGGGATGACAGGAATTAGTCATTCACATGGTTAGTCATAAAATCCTACATAAAACTTGTAGATCACTGAATATGATATGTTTGATTCCTTGCAATAGTTTTGCGATATAAAGACGGTGATATTAAAGTCATGCTAGTGGGTGGTTGTGAATTGTAGAATACTTGTGTTGAGGTTTGTGATTCCCATAGCATGCACGTATGGTGAACCGTTATGTAACGAAGTTGGAGCATGAGGTATTTATTGATTGTATGCCTTATGAGTGGTGGTCGGGGATGAGCGATGGTCTTTTCCTGCCAATCTAAACCCCTAGGAGCATGCACGTAGTACTTTGTTTCGATGACTAATAGATTTTTGCAATAAGTATGTGAGTTCTTTATGACTAATGTTGAGTCCATGGATTATACGCACTCTCACCCTTCCACCATTGCTAGCCTCTCTAGTACCGTGCAACTTTCGCCAGTACCATAAACCCACCTTATATCTTCCTCAAAACAGCCACCATACCTACCTATCATGGCATTTCCATAGCCATTCCGAGATATATTGCCATGCAACTTTCATCATCATCATATACATGACTTGAGCATTCATTGTCATATTGCTTTGCATGATCGTAAGATAGCTAGCATGATGTTTTCATGGCTTGTCCGTTTTTTGATGTCGTTGCTATGCTAGATCATTGCACATCCCGGTACACCGCCGGAGGCATTCATATAGAGTCATATCTTTGTTCTATATATCAAGTTGTAATATTGAGTTGTAAGTAAATAAAAGTGTGATGATCATCATTATTAGAACATTGTCCCATGTGAGGTTTTCAAAATAAAAGTGGCCAAAGAAGCCCAAATAAAAAAAGAGACCAAAGAAGCCTACAAAAAATGAGAGAAAAAGAGAAAAGGGGAAATGTTACTATCCTTTTACCACACTTGTGCTTCAGAGTAGCACCATGTTCTTCATATAGAGAGTCTCTTGAGTTATCACTTTCATATACTAGTGGGAATTTTCATTATAGAACTTGGCTTGTATATTCCAACGATGGGCTTCCTCAAATGCCCTAGGTTTTCATGAGCAAGCAGGTGGGATGCACACCCACTTAGTTTCAGTTTGAGCTTTCATATACTTATAGCTCTAGTGCATCCGTTGCATGGCAATCCCTACTCACTCACATTGATATCTATTGATGGGCATCTCCATAGCCCGTTGATACACCTAGTTGATGTGAGACTATCTTCTCCTTTTTGTCTTCTCCACAACCACCATTCTATTCCACCTATAGTGCTATGTCCATGGCTCACGCTCATGTATTGCATGAAAGTTGAAAAGGTTTGAGAACGTCAAAAGTATGAAAAAATTGCTTGGCTTGTCATCGGGGTTGTGCATGATGTGAGTATTTTGTGTGGTGAAGATGGAGCATAGCCAGACTATATGATTTTGTAGGGATAACTTTCTTTGGCCATGTTATTTTGAAAAGACATGATTGCTTTATTAGTAGGCTTGAAGTATTATTGTTTTTATGTCAAATGATAGACTATTGCTTCGAATCACTCGTGTCTTAATATTCATGCCATGATTAGACATATGATCAAGATTATGCTAGGTAGCATTCCACATCAAAAACTATCTTTTTTATCATTTACCTACTCAAGGACGAGCATGAATTAAGCTTGGGGATGCTGATACGTCTCCGTTGTATCTATAATTTTTGATTGTTCCATGCCAATATTCTACAACTTTCATATACTTTTGGCAACTTTTTATACTATTTTTGGGACTAACATATTGATCCAGTGCCCAGTGCCAGTTCCTGTCTGTTGCATGTTTTTAGTTTCGCAGAATATCCATATCAAACGGAGTCCAAACGGGATAAAAACGATGGAGATACTTTTCAGAATATTTGGAAAATCTGGAAGAAAAATCAATGCGAACTAGTGTCCGAGGTGGGCACGAGGTAGGGGGCGCCCCCCCTAGGGCGCGCCCCTGACCCTCGTGACCCACCTGTAAGGTGGTTGACGCTCTTCTTTTGCCGCAAGAAAGCTAATTTTCGGAAAAAAAAATCACGGCGAAGGTTTCAGGCCAATCGGAGTTACGGATCTCCATATATACATGAAACAGTGAAACAGAGCCAGAAGAGAACGCAAAAACTGAAAGATACAGAGAGACAGATCCAATCTCGGAGGGGCTCTCGCCCCTCCCGTGCCATGGAGGCCATGGACCAGAGGGGAAACCCTTCTCCCATCTAGGGAGGAGGTCAAGGAAGAAGAAGAAGGAGGGGGGCTCTCTCCCCCTCGCTTCCGGTGGCACCTGAGTGCCACCGGGGGCCATCATCATCACTGCGATCTACACCAACACCTCCGCCATCTTCACCAACATCTCCATCACCTTCCCCCCTCCATCTACAGCGGTCCACTCTCCCACAACCCGCTGTACCCTCTACTTGAACATGGTGCTTTAGGCTTCATATTATTATCCAATGATGTGTTGCCATCCTATGATGTCTGAGTAGATTTTCGTTGTCCTATCGGTGGTTGATGAATTGCTATGATTGATTTAATTTGCTTCTGGTTATGTTGCTGTCCTTTGGTGCCCATCATATGATTGTGCGCGTGGATCACACCCTAGGGTTAGTTGTATGTTGATAGGACTATGTATTGAAGGGCAAGAGTGACAGAAGCTTCAACCTAGCATAGAAATTGATGCATACGGGATTGAAGGGGGGCCAATATATCTTAATGCTATGGTTGGGTTTTACCTTAATGAACATTAGTAGTTGCGGATGCTTGCTAATAGTTCCAATCATAAGTGCATAGAATTCCAAGTCAGGGATGACATGCTAGCAGTGGCCTCCCCCACATAATACTTGCTATCGGTCTACTAAAGTAGTCAATTGCTTAGGGGCAATTTCACAACTCCTACCACCACTTTTCCACACTCACTATATTTACTTTATTGCTTCTTTACTCAGAACAGCCCCTACTTTTTATTTACTTGCTCTTTATTATCTTGCAAACCTATCCAACAACACCTACAAAGTACTTTTGGTTTTATACTTGTTCTAGGTAAAGCGAACATCAAGCGTGCGTAGAGTTGTATCGGTGGTCGATAGAACTTGAGGGAATATTTGTTCTGCCTTTAGCTCCTCGTTGGGTTTGACACTCTTACTTATCGAAAACTGTTGCGATCCCCTATACTTGTGGGTTATCAGCTGTCAGCAGCGGGAACGTTTTTTTCGTTAAATATTTAGGCCCTTCCAGTGGGTCCCAGATGTCAGGTGGAGGAGTCATTATTTTGCGCATAATAAGGAGCCATTCCTTGTGTGCGGCCGTTGACCTAGCTGTCAGCCTCTCCACGTACAATCTACTTCCGATGGATGTCGTTCTTTAACCACGTTGACCACGCTGCACCAAGAGCACCAGGGCGATGGACGACGGCGAGGCCTACAAAGGGAACGACACGGAGCCGGGGAAGACACGGCAGTGGCTGCCCTTGCGGTGGGGAGTAGGAGGGTTGACTGGTTCGGCTGCCATCGCTGGAAAACAACAAGAGGTGTGGGTGAATAGAGGGATAGACAGGCCAGGGATGCGAGTATGGTGGGGCCGTGAGGCCTGTCCGGCAGCACAGCCGGCCACGGGAGGCGGGAGCAGGCGGTTCCGCCGGTGCTGGTTTGGGAGGCTGGAGCGGGAAGATCAGAGACTGAAGAAGCACGTTTGCCATTAGATTGACATCTAACGATCTGACACTGGTAGAGTCGATTGTTGACTAAGTTTCTTTTTTTGAGAAACCTTGTGTACGCATGAACTTAGTAGGCCCACAAGTCAGCCTCCAGATCTATGGTAGACAACATAGAGCCCATTTGCTATTTTTTTTAATAATTTGCACCCCATTTGTAATTCTTAAGTAATTTATTACAACCCATTTTCTGCCCAGCACCATGGTCAAAAAGTTCAACCTTATTTTGCATATTTCGGTGGAGTCCGAATTGTTGTAATCCCGAAATGATAAACATTTTCTTAAGAACTTAGTGATTTTCCAAAAAATCGTTTTGTTTTTCTAAGCAAATAAGACATGGGACAATTGAGTTGGTTTAAGGGAAAACCAGTGTAAGTGCATCTAGTGCCCCTTAGTGATTTTGGTGTATTGAAGACTTATAGGTTAAGGGACTAATGCGTGTGTGAGTGTACACAGGTCTATAAGTCTATGAGGAGTTTGATATTTACAGGAAAAGTCGACCCCTAAAAATGAATATCTTCGACTGAAGATTTTGGTATTTCTGAAGAGTTTCATGAAGACTTTGAAAGTGAAGAAATTGGTGTGTCCGTGAAGACTTGATATTCATGCGAGAAATATGAAGCTTGAAGACTTTCGTTTTCATAGTTTTGTTTTTCTCTTTCTTGAGTCATAGGAAACACCGTACTATTAAAGGGGGTCGAGGAAATACTAAGGAAAAATTTCCATGTGATGCTCAACTCAAAATCCTACACCTACCAATCTATTCGAGTGAAGCCATTGGAAATCTCGTACAGTTCAGTCAATTTCTTCAGTGACAGAGACAAAGTTCTTCTGGTCTCTGAGGAATTTGTCCTGACTGAGGAGTTAGGAATTCGCCAGTGCGGATTGCCTACACAGTGAGGAACATGATAGCCCTGAGGATTTTGCTACTCAAAATTCCGACCATTGCTGTGCTATGCGCCAGCTGTCCCAAAATATCTATCCACCTAACGGTCATATCATTGAAGGGCATTTATGTCTTATCATGTCGGGCTGCTCCCTAGGCTATAAATAGCCGCCCCCTACAACCACTAGCTTGTTGGTTACTCCGAGAGAAACTGACACTTGTCATTTGAGAGCAACCCATCCTTCGAGGACTTTGAGCGAAAATCATCAAGTGAGGAAAAACCAAAAACCCAAAACCCAAACACCTACAAACCCCAAGTGATTGAGCATCACTGAAGAGATTGATCCTGAGTGGATCCGACGCTTGTTACCTTTGAAGACTGTGCTTCTTCCAGACGGTTAGGTGTCATGGTCTAGAGCATCCAAGAGGAATTGTGGATCGCCGAGTGACCAAGTTTGTGAAGGTTTGGAAGTCGCCTGAAGACTTACCACGAGTGATTGGACGAGGTCTATGTGACCTTAGTTCAAGGAGAATACGGTGAGGACTATGTGTCTTGGACTAAGTGTCCTTGACTGGGTGTCCGGGACTGTGTGTCCTCGAGTTTAAATACTCAGCCGCTCCAACCAGACGTACAACTGAGACAGCAGTTGGAACTGGTCTACCAAATCATTGTCTTCACCAAGCTTACTGGTTCTATTTCCTCAACTCTTCCATTTCCTCAAAATTGTGCTGGGTGTTTGTTCATATCTGTGTTTGAAAACTTTGACTGAAGACTTCTTCAATTTCCTCAGTTCAATTTCTTCAGTTTGTTTGTCTTCATCCTGTGTTATCCTGTGATTACGCTTCCTGTACTCTGTGCCTGTCTTCATTTCATCATGATGACTATGCTTGTATTCTGTTATGTTTACTTTTGAGTACTTATTCCGCTGCTAGTAGCTCTTCGCTAAGGAATTTCCTCACCGGAAAATTCCTCAGTGAAGAATTTCATAAAAATCGCCTATTCACCCCCCTCTAGTCGATATAACGCACTTCCAATTGGTATCAGAGCAAGGTACTCCCTTGTTCTGTGTGATTTTGGTTTAACTGCCTGGAGTTTTAGTTATGTCGACCGCAGGTATGATCAAGGTCTCTGCTGGGTGTCCTACCTTCGATGGGACGGACTACCCCTACTGGAAGAATAAGATGCGAATGCATCTTGAAGCAATTGATAACGATCTCTGGTATGTTGTGGAAAATGGTGTTCCCTCGGTCACACCTTCTCTGAATGATGCCGATGTGAAGAGATTCAAGCAACTCGACTCTCAAGCGAAGAATATCATATGTGGCCATCTGAGCAAAGGGCAGTATGGCAGAGTGAGTGCTTTGGAAACAGCGAAGCTTATCTGGGACAGGTTGTCCAAAGTGAATGAAGGAGTCTCAACTCAGCGTGACTCTCGAGTCGATGTTCTTCGCAATCTCTTCAACCGCTTCAAAAGACTCGATAATGAAAATGTTCAACAAACCTTCGATCGCCTCACTGACATCTCAAATGAGCTTCAAGCACTTGGTGCCACTGACATCACCGACCATGAGGTGGTGAAGAAATTGCTGAGATCGCTTAATTCCTCATTTGACACTCTGGCATTGATGATACAAGAATGTGCTGATTACAAGTCACTTGATCCCGCTGATATTCTCGAGAGGCTAAATACTCATGAGTTCCAACTTGCTGAAAAGAGAGATCTCTATGGTTCAAGCTATGGAAGAACACGTGCATTGAAGTCCAAGGCAGTATCTGAGTCCGAAGATGAAGACTCTGGTAGCAGCCTTGGTGATCCTGAAGAACTGAGTCATGATCTGGCTCTGCTCGTGAAGAAGTTCCAAAAGTTCTCAAGACGTGGTCGCCTTGGAAGATCCTCAAGGAGCAATGATTCCTCATCCAGTGACTACAAGAAGAGGCTCTGTCACAAATGCAAGAAACCTGGACATTTCATTCAAGATTGTCCTCAGTGGGAAAAGGAATCAAAGAAGAAGAAATACAAGGATTACAGTTCTGATGATGCGAAGAAAAATAAGAAATCCACAAAATCCTCATCATCAAAATCCTCCAAGCCTTCATATCACAAGAAGAGCATCTCCAAGAAGGCCAGGGCATTCATTGGCAAGGAAATGGACTCTGAGGCTGAATCTGAAGAAAATGAGGAAGAGGAGTCATCTGAGGAGTCCGAATCTGGAGTGGCGAGCCTAGCTCTCGCTACTGCATTTGTCAGCAAGTCTATCTTCAACACTGAAGAAAATGACCTCACCAACAAGGCTGATGAAGGCGATGATGACTACGCTCCCACCTATTGCTTCATGGCAAAGGGTGCCAAGGTACTCAAATATACCTCCTCTGAATCAAGTGAGAATGAATTTGATGAAAACCTTAAGCCCAGCTATTCTAAACTTGCTAAGATAGCTATAAAACAACAAAGGGCTTTAGAAAAGGTTCAAAACATGCTAAATAAAAGTGATGATATGTTAGGTGAAGAAATGGATCGCACTGAAACTTTTACTGAAAATCTTCAGAGACTTCAGTCCAAGCTTGACAAACTTCAAAGTCATCATAACACTCTCTTATCGGATCATAAGAAGCTTTCTTATGAATTTCTTCAAAGAAAGCAAGACCTTGAGAAGCTAAGAGTGAGTTATGAAGATCTTCAGAAGGAGCGTGATTCATTACTTGCTCAACAAATCAGCGCATCTCAGGAAGAATTTGTTCCTCCATGCTTGAAGTGCATTGAACGTGAATCTACTAATTCTTCACCTGAATGTTCAAATGCTTCTAATGTTTCAAATTCTTCACATGCCTCTGCTATCACTAATTCCTCATCTGAGGACATTGCTAGTATCACTGATAATGCAGGGCTGAAGGAATTGTACACGACAGGCATGTACAAAAGCCTCAAAGGGCATCAGGCTCTTTGTGATGTGCTTAAAAAGCAGATCCTCAACAGGAACCCTAGGAAAGAGGGTATCGCCTTTGAGAGGAAACTCAATGCTGATGGTACATATTGGAAGCCTGAGCAGTACCCCAAAACTACATGGGTTGCTGCAAAGGGACCTCAAGTTGATCCATCTAACTTATCTGGATTTGCATGTGAATCTCCTCATTCTGATGATGAGTCAATTGACTCCAACTATAAGCTATTCAAAAATCAGAATGGTGAAGTATTTGCTAGATATATTGGCACTAACTGCAGGAACGGCTCCCCTATGATGAAAATCTGGGTTCCTAAAAGGTGTCTTGATAATCTCCAGGTGAATGTCATCATGACGCCACCTGTGAATAATAGGAACCCCAGATCAAATTCTTCATATGGACCAAATTCCTCATATGGAGCAGAGTCCTCATATGAACATCATCGTGCTAACCCGTCTGTTTCGCAGGGAAGATCTAAGGATTATGGATATGTGCATTATTCTTCAAATCATTATGTCCATAAGTCCTCGAAGAATTTCTCTGCATACTCTTATGCTTACTCTAACCCCTCTTATGTGAGACGAAATGGACTGGCTTCCATGCCAACCTTTTCGTATGGAGCTCGCAGAATGATGAACTCTTTGCCACCCCTTCAGATGTGGGTGGTGAAGAAAAAGAACTAATCTCTTCTGCAGGGTCAGGTCTCCAGCCGCATGTAATCGTCTGAAGAATTCGCTGGAGACCTGAGCATGCCTGATAGGACGCAGGCTAATCATGAAGAAATGAACTTTCATTTCTCACGTCCTCATATTGCTTTATCAGTTCTTTTACTTGATGAAATTGATCTAATGAATTGATGTCATATTCTTCACTGATGAAGTATATGAGTTTGTAAGCTACACTAATTCATCTGCAGGATGATCAACCCAAAGCCACTGAGTGGGTCCTCGATAGTGGATGTACAAACCACATGACTGGTGACAAGAATCTATTGATGGATGCTCCATTATCTCCATTGCATCTGAAGCATATCATCTTTGCTGACAAAGGCAAAAGTCAGGTGTTGGGTCTAGGTAAGGTTGCGATTACAAAGGATTGACACATGGACAAATTCATGCTTGTTGAGTCCTTAGGATACAATCTTATGTCTGTCTCAATGCTTTGTGATCTTGATATGGTTGTTGTCTTCGGCAAGTACCGTTGTGTTGTGGTTATGGAAGCTGACAATTCCAAAGTCTTGGAAGGCTTTAGGAGAGGAGACCTGTATATTGTTGATTTCTCTACAGGACCACAACCAGCCGTGTGCTTACTTGTAAAAGCTTCAGAAGGCTGGCTCTGGCATCGACGACTTGGTCATGCAGGCATGAGGAATTTGCACACACTTGCGAAGAAGAAGCATGTCATTGGCATTGAGAATGTCAAATTCCTCAAGGATCACCTACGCGGAGCCTGTGAAGCTGGGAAGATGACCAAGGCCAAGCATCCATCAAAGACTATCATGACCACCACTCACCCATTTGAATTGCTTCACATGGATCTCTTTGGTCCTAATCATTATTCTGCTATTTAAAATGAAGCATCTCAATATGGCTTTGTTATTGTTGATGATTATTCTCGCTACACATGGGTACACCTTGTTACTTACAAACATGAAGTGCAGGAAGTCTTCAAATGATTTTCCTCGAGGGCTTCAACCAACTTTGGTGTGAAGATCAAGCACATCATAAGTGACAATGGCACTGAGTTCAAGAATTCTGGTCTCGATGACTATCTTGATGAACTTGGTATCACTCATGAGTTATCTGCTCCTTACACTCCTCAGCAGAATGGCGTCGTGGAGCGCAAGAACAGGAGTCTTGCTGAGATGGCTCGCACTATGCTTGATGAATACAAAACGCCTCGTCGTTTCTGGACTGAGGCAATTGATACTGCGTGCCACATCATCAACAGAGTATATCTTCACAAATTCTTCAAAAAGACTGCCTATGAACTCCTCGCTGATAAGAAACCCAATGTAAGTTATTTTAAAGTCTTCGGTGCTAAATGTTGGATTAGAGATCCTCATCACAACTCAAAATTTGCACCGAAAGCACATGAAGGTTTTATGCTTGGTCACGGAAAGGACTCGCACACCTACAGAGTCTTCAACAACATTCTTCACAAAGTTGTTGAAACTGTAGATGTGCGGTTCGATGAAACTAATGGCTCGCAAAGAGAGCACCTACCTACTGTGATAGATGAACCAGCACCTGAGGAAACTACCAAGTCCAAGGCTACTGAGGATGTCATTCCTACTGAAGAATCTGCTGAAGAATTCATTCCAGAACATGAAGAACGCCGAGCTAATGCACCTGAAGAAAATGCTGAAGAAAATGGTGCTGAAGAAAACGCTGATCAAACTCTTCAACGACAACCAGCTCATCCTCGCATTGCAAAAGAAGTGCAAGTTGAAAAGATCATCAATGACATCAAAGCGCCAGGTCCTCTCACATGCTCAAAAGCTTCACATTTGTCTAACTTTTCTGGGCAGTATGCTTTTGTCTCTATAACAGAGCCCACTAAGGTAGATGAAGCATTTCTGGAGCCTGAGTGGATTCAGGCCATGCAAGAAGAATTACATCAGTTTGAGCTCAACAATGTCTGGGAACTGGTCAAACGTCCAGATCCTCGCAAGCACAATATCATCGGCACAAAGTTGATCTACCGCAACAAGCAAGATGAAAATGGCCTTGTGGTGAGGAATAAGGCATGGCTTGTAGCTCAAGGCTACACACAAGTTGAAGGAATTGATTTCGATGAAACTTTTGCACCTGTTGCTAGACTTGAGGCTATTCGCATATTACTTGCTTATGCTAACCATCATGATATCACTCTATATCAAATGGATGTGAAAAGTGCATTCCTCAATGGTAAGCTTGAGGAAGAAGTATATGTTGCTCAACCCCCAGGTTTTGAAGATCCAAAGAATCCTGACAAAGTCTTCAGACTCAACAAGGCCCTCTATGGCCTCAAGCAGGCCCCACGGGCTTGGTATGATACTTTGAAGGAACTCTTTATGAAGAAAGGCTTCAAACCCGGTTCACTCGACCCTACTCTTTTCACTAAATCTTATGATGGTGAATTGTTTGTGTGCCAAGTATATGTTGATGATATTATCTTTGGCTGTACTGACCAACGTTATAGTGATGAATTTGCCTATATGATGAGTGAAGAATATCAAATGTCTAGGATGGGAGAGTTGAAATTCTTCTTAGGTCTTCAAATTCGTCAACAACACAATGGCATATTCATATCTCACGAGAAATACCTCAAGGATGTACTGAGGAAATTCGGCATGCAAGATTGCAAAGGCGTCAAAATTCCTATGCCCACAAATGGCCATCTGTGCACTGATGAAAATGGTATTGACTTCGATCATAAGGTATACCGCTCCATGATAGGTTCCTTATTATACTTATGTGCATCTAGGCCGGATATAATGCTTAGTGTTTGCATATGTTCCCGATTTCAAGCTGCACCGAAGGAATCACACCATAAGGCTGTGAAGCATATTCTTCGATATCTAGCTCACACACCAACACTTGGATTATGGTACCCCAAGGGCTCGGCTTTTGATCTTGTTGGATATTCTGACTATGCTGGTGATCGTGTGGATCGCAAGTCAACATCTGGTACATGTCATTTCCTCGGACGATCTTTGGTCTGTTGGTCCTTGAAGAAACAAAACTGCGTATCACTATCTACTGCTGAAGCTGAGTACATTGCCGCTGGTTCTTGCTGTGCCCAATTGCTATGGATGAAGCAAACTCTCAAGGACTATGGTGTCAACATGAAGAATGTGCCTCTCTTCTGTGACAATGAGAGTGCCATCAAGATTGCTCACAACCCAGTTCAGCACTCGAAGACAAAGCACATTCAGATTCGTCATCATTTTCTTCGTGATCATGTGTTGAAGGGAAACATTTCTATTGAGCATGTGAAGACTGAAGAACAGCTAGCCGATATCTTTACAAAGCCCTTGGATGAGAAGAGATTTAGCAAGTTGCGGTGTGAGCTAAATATCCTAGAATCTTCGAATGTTCTGTGAAAAGGACACTCATCCTAACACTTATGCAAAATTGGTGACTTAGATGTGCAACACATGAAGAAACGTTTTACTTCAATCAATGAAGAATAACACTCTTAGTGTGGAGAAATTAACGAAGAATTTGATTCTCAGAACCCTACGATAATTGTACGCGGTGTCTGAAATCATCATTCTTATACGGTGGGTCACGCCACCACCAAAAGTTGAAATTCCTCAAATTATTCATATTCTTCAACTTTGCATAGTCTTCACTGGTTCCGTCATTTTTTCTTCATTGGCTATATCTATATATATGAGTTTATGTCCTCTACAACATTCACTTATTGCTATTTCTTCAAGTTGGTTTTCTGCTAAGTGAATGTGATCGGACCCTTCCCCTCTATGCTATACTCAACCCAATCTGTTCAAAAATTCTTCATGTGCGTTCTATTTGAAACTCGTTCAACATCTTCACTGTGTCCTTGTCAGCTGAAGAAATTGCGAACGGAACTTTAAAACCTATCTTATCGAAATTTTCGGTCTTGCCGCTCAAACCGTTCCGCATCCCTCGATACACTTATCCACTCACCCACGATCTAACACGATCTCCACCTCTCACTACGTGGGTGACACATGTCATGCGAATGAGAAGGGTCAGGGGCATGTTCGTCCAATTTCTTCGGGCGAGCAGTTTTTCACCGTGGCTATAAATACCCCTCCTTCCCTTCCTCACTTCTTTTACTCCGCTCGACCTCTCTCTCCAGCTCGAGCTTCTCAAACCCTAGCGCCGTCGCTACTTCATCGCCGCCGGTGAGGAAGAGCTTCACTGCCTCGACCTCGTCGCTGACGTACTCGTGCCGACCGCGGACATCTTCACTCCGCCGCCGCCGTAGCCGTCTTCCTCCGCCAAGTTAGGGGTGGAAGATCTGCACAGACGAACTTCACATCTCCTCACTCTAGTTCGTCGTGTTCTTCGTCCAGGGTAAATAAAGTTACTTTTACTGCCCTCGTTGATTCGAATGATTATCTACAAAATCTTCAAAAGTGTTTTTCTTCATATCTTCACACACTGAACACCTCACAAAGTCATCTGTTCTTGATTCGTTTCTCTAAGCATCATTTTTCTTCAAGATTCCTCAATTGTGTGGATCTTCGATCTATACAACTCTGGAACCTAAGACAAAGAACGCTTAGTGAAAATCTTCAAGACTCATCTGGTTAAATTCCTCAAACTTGTTCTTTTTGAAAAACCTTCTGAGAACGCATATGACCTCTCCAAATTCCTCGCAACTATACTCTGTTCACAAGTACACATGTCAGCTGCCGAATCACTAGGTTCTCATCAACTTAACTCATTTGCAGCGTTCCTCGAAGAAAAGTTGCATACTTATTCAGAGAATTCAATTGTTCAAATTCCTCAACTGAAGAAAATGGCTGATGGTAAAAGGCCACAGAAGGGAGGAAAGAGGCCTGAGGTAAATACAGCGTTTGAAATCCCTAATGACATATACGCTGGGTACTGCACACCTACTGAGGAAACCAAGAATGAGCGCAAAGTGCGCATTCAGAAGATAGAGAGGAGATGGGCAAGAGAATGGAGGGAGTACAGATATGTCACTCCTAAGTACATGAAGAAATTCGCACTCAATCCTCCATGCCCAAGAGCACCACTGGCACCTGGCCAAATTGCTGATCCCACCAGCCTCAAGCGAGGTGAGGACTATCCTGATGAATGGGCCAAGCGCCAAGGCAAGTTGGCTAAGCAAGCCAAAGAAGCAGGGAGGAAATTCAATGAAGACTCTGCCTCTGCTGAGGCCTTTGCTGTCAAGCCAAAGAAGGCTATGTCAAAGAAGCCTCCGCGCAAGTCACGTGCTTCATCAGCAATGCTCTCATGGCCAGAATCATCAAAGCCCTCACGGCCAATTCCTCATGCTGCTCCTATTCCTCCAAAGTCCTCAGCTCCTCCGCCAAAGCCTTCAGCTGTTCCAACCAAATCCTCAGCACCTGTGCATCTCGCTTCATGCCAAAGGACTGCCGGCATCTCCATTGCCTCAGGTGTCTCAGCTAGTTCCTCAGCTGCACCAAGTTCCTCAGCTGGCCCCTCACTGCTCAAGACAAAGGCCACTGCTGGACGAGGTCCATGCCCAAGTCCTCGAAAGAAGCAAGTCGCTTTCCAAGTGTCGTCTGATGAACACAAAGCTGATGATGATGAACTTGCAGAAATCATCAAAGACAGGCAAGTCAGGGCCGCTAGAGCCAAAGGATCAGAGGTGCCACTGCTTTTGGATCCCAAGCTGATCCTCGACTACATTGATGATTGGCACAAGGACCCCAACACTCCCTTGCCTGACTTCAAGCTGACTCCTGGCCAAAGTCACATGCTGACCCACTTCATTCAAGAAGAAAAGTGGAAATTTGAGAAGGCCAGGCAGATCAAGAAAGCGCAGTACAAGAAGGAGAAATTTTTGAAGAACAACGTTGTCACTATGACAACTGATGAACTTGTAAAAACCCAATCTGAAATCAAAACCCTCAGCGATGACTTCAAAGCCTACTATGCTGATTGGCAAGGAGCCAAAGTTAGATTTGTAAAGATAACTGAACAGTTCACTTCAAATGTTGCTGCCCCAACGCAACAGGAAATTCCTCAGGCTGAAGCATCTGCTTAGCCGACTGAAGAACATGCCAGCACCGCTGATGAAAATCAGGCTGCTGAAGAAAATGAGTTCCAGGGCTGATGACTGCACTCCAGCCGCTGAAGAAATTGCCAGGGCATCCACTAGTGGTGCGCCTGAAGAAACTGAAGAAATCAGGGCAACTGCATCAATTGTGCCTGAAGAAAATCAACCAGATTCCTCTGCTCCTCCTGCGCCAACACCAACTCCGATCCTTCCATCTGCATCAGATGTGAAGAAGACCAAGGCTGCAGAGTGTGCTGCAGTGAAGAAAAGGAAAGCATCAGCTACTTCAGATTCTTCAGCTGCGAAGAAAATGAAGCCTATGACAAGTTCATTTGCACATCCGATTGATGTTGTTCCCATCTCGACCAGGCCATCAAAGGACCTTGTTCCTTTTGATGAAGAATATGTGATCCCCAGCGGATCTGATGAAGCAACTCATTCTGCTGCTTCGTCTGAACCGTTGGATGAAGAAATTGAAGTGGATGCGATCCCTTCAACACCTATCATCTCCTCGCCTATGCCTCAGTTCACAGCTGAAGAGGCTGGCGTTGAAGAAATTGAAGATGAAGATGTGGACATTGGCTGCTCCACACCCGTAATCAGTGATGAATTCTGGGAAAATCAGCATCCAAACTCTCCAATGTTCACCCCTCTACAGCAAATTCCTCAGTCCCCCACACAAACTGTTCACATGGGCTCTGAAGAAACTCATCCCACTACATCTGTCCATGAGGAAATTCCAGCGACTAGCGCTGATGAAACTGCTGCTGCTGAACAACCAACGACGCAGACTGCCACTGAGGAGGAACCAGAAATTCCTCAACCTGAAGAACCTGCGATTGAGATTCCTGAGGTCGTGATGCAACTCACTGAAACTCCTCTGCCGAAGCCAAAGGATCCATTCTCATGCAAGAAAAAGTTCAAGGCTGATGATTTCTTCGGCGAGCACGTATTCTTCGAAGATTACAACCCATATGACTCTGCTCGCATTAGAAAGAGGCATTTCTGGACTGCTAGTCAAGCCAATTTCTATTCCTCAGTGATGTTCAACAAGGAGAAGATTTTCTACCATGAGCATATTCCTCACGTGGATATGGAATCTCTGTCGTGCTTCGCACCAGTCCTCAGTGTTCTTCACGATGCTGGACTGCTCAACTTTTGCTCTGACATCTGCGATTGGAATGAAGAACTGATTCTTCAATTCTATGCAACGCTGCACATCACCGGAGATGCTGAAGATGTGAATTCGTGGGTGCTGGACTGGATGTCTGAAAACACTCACTACACTGCACCAGCCTCTGAATTGCTTCGTGCTCTACCACTCAGTCCTCCCCTTGAAGAAGCTCGCTGCATCTACAGTGAACCTGAGCTCACACATCATTACATGCAGGTGCTGATGAAGCGTTTGAAACCAGGTCAGGCACCACGAACCAAATTCCTCATGAAGGAATTGTTGTACGTGCCCAGAACTGTTTATCGTATTCTTACGAGGACAATCAGTCCTATCAAAGGTCACGACTCATCTGATGTGGAAATTGTTGGCATCATGAAGAATCTGGTATTCAACATCATTCATGGCATTCCTGTCAATTATCACGATTTCTTCATGAGGACTATGGCCAATGTTGCACTGTCTCTGTTTGAGCTGGAGCCTTATGCACCTTGGATCATGAGATTCCTCAGGACAAGGTCTTCACTCAACTACAAAGCTGATTTCCAGAATTATCTCAGCTACTTGCCCCCAATTGAAGTCCTCAAGCAGACATATTCCTCAGTTGATGGAAAAGGCAAGGCACCAGCTGTAATTGATGAAGGCATTCGTCCATTGGATGGTCAGTTTCGCAAAGCTTCATCTTATTCCACCAATGATGACTCCGCCACACATGACTCTGCCAATGCTCCCAAGTCCACTCCTCAAGCCACTGCTCCGCGTGATGACAGACCGTGAACTTCTGCTTAGTCTTCACCAGAAGGTGGATCGAAATCACAAATGGGTTAAGCGTCAGTTTGGTTCACTTCTTCACAACATGACCGCCACACACAATGCAGTGAAGAAAAACCACTACTACCTCCATCAAGTCTTCGGTCGCACCTGGGCAATCCTGTCACATCTGTATGGCGAAGAAGATCTGAAGAACATGGGTCTTAATGAAGATTTTGACTGGTCTGCACCTCCACCGAAGAAATTCAAGAAGGTCCAGGTTCCTTCTCTGGTGGCCAGCTCATATTCTTCATCGCGCGGCACTGATGAACATGAAGATTTGGACGACACTGCGGCAGGCCCTACATCAACCAACGACCCCAACAACGCTAGCGCTCCTTCATTAACATGATTATCTTCAGGGGCATTAGTCCTCATTTTCGATCCTTTTGGTCATTCGATGACAAAGGGGGAGAAATATGAGTTAGTCTTCAAGCGGGTGTACTATATGGGCGTTTTTTTCTTTGCTAAGTTACAACTCTCGTTCTTCTGAAACTTTATTGGATCGAGTTGTAATCTTAAACCCGATGGTGCTCTGATACTTTTGATGCACTGTGCTCTGATACTCTTGATGCACTATTCTGCATGCTTATTCCTCGTTAATATTATTGCATGCATGCTGAATTTCATCAGGCACCATATTTCATCATGCATTTCAAATTCTTCATATTATATGTTAAATGCGTGTATGAATTACAAGATATAGGGGGAGATCTCCATGATTCAACTCTTCAAGTGTGCATTGCTTCAAAAGCAAATTCCACACTATGCACATCTTCAGGGGGAGTTCTTCTATATCTTGCAATCAAATTCCTCAATATCAGTATTTACACTTCATATGTTTATCCCCGTTGAAAACTTAACCTATATTGTCATCAATCACCAAAAAGGGGGAGACTGTAAGTGCATCTAGTGCCCCTTAGTGATTTTGGTGTATTGAAGACTTATAGGTTAAGGGACTAATGCGTGTGTGAGTGTACATAGGTCTATAAGTCTATGAGGAGTTTGATATTTACAGGAAAAGTCGACCCCTAAAAATGAATATCTTCGACTGAAGATTTTGGTATTTCTGAAGACTTTCATGAAGACTTTGAAAGTGAAGAAATTGGTGTGTCCGTGAAGACTTGATATTCATGCGAGAAATATGAAGCTTGAAGACTTTCGTTTTCATAGTTTTGTTTTTCTCTTTCTTGAGTCATAGGAAACACCGTACTGTTAAAGGGGGTCGAGGAAATACTAAGGAAAAATTTTCATGTGATGCTCAACTCAAAATCCTACGCCTACCAATCCCTTCGAGTGAAGCCATTGGAAATCTCATACAGTTCAGTCAATTTCTTCAGTGACAGAGACGAAGTTCTTTTGGTCTCTGAGGAATTTGTCCTGACTGAGGAGTTAGGAATTCGCCAGTGCGGATTGCCTACACAGTGAGGAACATGATAGCCCTGAGGATTTTGCTACTCAAAATTCCGACCGTTGCTGTGCTATGCGCCAGCTGTCCCAAAATATATATCCACCTAATGGTCATATCATTGAAGGGCATTTATGTCTTATCATGTCGGGCTGCTCCCTAGGCTATAAATAGCCGCCCCCTACAACCACTAGCTGGTTGGCTGCTCTGAGAGAAACTGACACTTGTCATTTGAGAGCAACCCATCCTCCGAGGACTTTGAGCGAAAATCGTCAAGTGAGGAAAAACCAAAAACCCAAACACCTACAAACCCCAAGTGATTGAGCATCACTTAAGAGATTGATCCTGAGTGGATCCGACGCTTGTTACCTTTGAAGACTGTGCTTCTTCCAGACGGTTAGGCGTCATGGTCTAGAGCATCCAAGAGGAATTGTGGATTGCCGAGTGACCAAGTTTGTGAAGGTTTGGAAGTCGCCTGAAGACTTACCACGAGTGATTGGACGAGGTCTGTGTGACCTTAGTTCAAGGAGAATACAGTGAGGACTGGGTGTCTTGGACTAAGTGTCCTTGACTGGGTGTCCGGGACTGTGTGTCCTCGAGTTTAAATACTCAGCCGCTCCAACCAGACGTACAACTGAGACAGCAGTTGGAACTGGTCTACCAAATCATTGTCTTCACCAAGCTTACTGGTTCTATTTCCTCAACTCTTCCATTTCCTCATAACTGTGATGTGTGTTTGTTCATATCTGTATTTGAAGACTTTGACTGAAGACTTTCTCAATTTCCTCAGTTCAATTTCTTCAGTCTGTTTGTCTTCATCCTGTGTTATCCTGTGATTACGCTTCCTATACTCTGTGCCTGTCTTCATTTCATCATGATGACTATGCTTGTATTCTGTTATGTTTACTTTTGAGTACTTATTCCACTGCTAGTAGTTCTTCGCTAAGGAATTTCCTCACCGGCAAATTCCTTAGTGAAGAATTTCATAAAAATCGCCTATTCACCCCCCCCCACTAGTCGATATAACACACTTTCAACTAGTGGTAAAAAAATCAGCGTTGGGAGGGAAAACAACAACAAAAATAAAGATGTAAATATGAAAAGGGAACTTCATGTATTTTCAATATAATGATACGTGTATATGAACTAGTAAAACTATAAGTAGAGAGCAGAAAATGGAAGTAGGACATGACATTTCAAGAGGAAAATAGAACTGGGCTGTGAGTTTGATTTAGTAAAAAAACTGCCTGCGAATGTTGTAAGACAAAATATAATTAACGCTGGCGGGCTAGAGGCCAGTAGATACCTGGTGGATCTTTGTGCCCCGTTGTCGTCATGGGCTGGGCCTGTTAAAAACAAAACCAAGCCTGGGCAGTCTACAGCCCAGTTGAAACTTGCTCGACCTGAAAAAACAATATACCTGCTCCATAAATGAGAGAATTCTGCAAGTACAAACTGATAACTGGGAATATTGTTTTTTCATCGTGATAATAAGTGCATGCACTTGTTTCGAAAAATTTGGAGAGCTAGGAATTCGAACAACGGGTGCTTATGCTACCCATCAAATAAAAATCAGGTGCCTGAAAATTCATTTCGAAACAAATGATTCAGCTTTATATCCACGTCGCCCCTCAGCATGATGGTTGGAAGCAAATGCCAAGTTCATACCGAAAGATCGTTAACAACAATACCAACTTGCGGACGACAAGGTAGTACAAGTACCAATACCAAACTAACTTATAATCTTTTTACTCATGGCCCTAGTGTTTGTCTGGAAGAAAATCTTGCAGAGGACCAGCTCCCGCTCCTTCTCTTGCTCCAGGGCCCGAGGTGATACTGGTGCATCACCCAGTTGGTCCTCTGTTGGTCGAAGTTCTCGTTGGTGTGCAGCACCAGAACCTTTTTGCTGCTCGTCTGCCGGCCGTTGCCATCACTGGCGAGGTATTGCTGGTCTTGTGCCACATCGCATGCATGCCAACCTCCGACTGTATCTTGCGATGCGTCCATGTGCCCCTTTTGACAGCCCTGGAATTGCGCTGGAAGAAATGCTTGCTTGGGCCACTCAGAGTGATACATGCAGTATTGTGGAATACATGTTTTAGTGTATGTAGTTGGCATTTTCATAACATCTTTGGCATGTTGCAGTCACTTGTTTCACTTTTTATTAACTGTCAAATTGTAATTGCTTCACTAGGTCTGCATCTAAAAAGAAAAATAGAGCTATAAACAAAGGAATATGTTTGTGCAAGTAGACGGTCGATCGATGTCTTACCTGGAAGTTTCTCACGATGGGTGTAGCATAGGTCGTGCTCGTTTGTCGATGGTTGGTATGAACAAATCGATGAGAGGGTGAGATCTCGCACTGTCATCACTCACTTTGGCTTCAAGGTGCTCGATCAGCTCCTGATATGTGGGATCGAACTTGACACCAGCCAGCAGGACCAGCCAATCCTTCTTGGACTTGCATCGGTTAATTCCAATTATATGGTACTCAATGTATGATCAATCGACTATTTAAAGTGAATGATGAAAGATTTCAACAGATAAGTGGTACTCCATATTTGAAGTCCACAATACCCGAACACGCCGCCGGGATTCTTGTGTCATGTAACGCCCCGTGACCGATGTGCCAGGTGTCCTCCAGTTATTCGCTGTTGTTGCCTTGTCATTGCTTTCAATGCGGTTATGCCTCTAAGTCGTGCTTTGACACGTGGGAGATATAGCCACATCGAGGGCGTTACAAGTTGGTAATCAGAGCCTTCCCCGACCTTAGGAGCCCCCACTGCTTGATCGTTTTTAGCAGCCGTTGTTGAGTCTAGAAAATGTTTTGAGTCTTTTAGGAATTATATATCGGAGAGTTTAGGAATTCTTTTTACTCCCCAGTCCCTTCATCGCTCTGGTAAGGCATCTTGACGTAGAGTTTTGACTCTTCTCTTCTCAAATTTCACTAAAAAAATTTAGGATCACGCGGGTATCTTGGAATCGTTCCGATGGTTTTGTGACGAGAACATTGTTCTTGGTGCCTCCTATCATTTAGGGGTTGTGGCAGTGTCCCGGTGAGTTGAGCGAGATGTATCCCATAAGACCATATCAAGTTTACCCTTTTCGTTGTGGGTTTTCCAACAACTCCGTTCTAGCTTTGGTTGTAAGCATGCTCCCTCGAGATCTTGTTTCCCTTCGTTCATCCCATTCCATTCTTACTTTTCCTCTGGAGGCGTTATGACGTTGCTCTTTTCAGTCCATCATTTTATTTTGTCAAGATCATGCTTCTTTCTTTTGCTTATCCATTTAACCGGAGTGTTCTGTCCTTTGTGCTCAAGTTCTTTTCGCCTTATCAAGCCTTGCATCCCTTCTGGACCGAAGTGCTGCCCAAAGTTGTTCTTCCTTGTTCCTCTTTGCTAACGGAGTGCTTTCAACTTCATTTATCTCCGTTGTATTCTTTTCTCGGAATGGCATAACCTCTTCAAGGTTCATGGTTTCACTCGTTTGTCAAAGAAGCAACTTAGTTTTACCTCTTCTCTTTCTCTTTCGTTTTCCCTCCGGTGCCATTCTAGATCTCGGGACGAGATCCTGTCGTAGTGGTGGAGTGTTGTAACGCCCCGTGACCGATGTGCCAGGTGTCCTCCAATTATTCGCTGTTGTTGCCTTGTCATTGCTTTCAATGCGGTTATGCCTCTAAGTCGTTCTTCGACACGTGGGAGATATAGCCGCATCGAGGGCGTTACATGTCACCTCACGCACAACGTGTTGTCACGTCAATTCAATGTGTGGGCATGATGAATAATTTGACCGACGTATACTAGTACTGCTACTGTACTACTTACTAGTCATATTTAGTGTCACATTTTAACCATAGGTTTAACTAACAAGTACGCACTTGAAGCCTAATTGATATATATATATATATATACTATGCAGGTGAGTTAGGATGCACTTGATCCCAGAAAAGTATCTATCCTTCAAACCAGAGGAGTGCTTCGAACTAACAACAGTACATAATATTTAACAAAAGAGGGTCGTGCTACAGCAGCAGGATACATGGCTTGGTCTAGATATCAGTACGAATCAAGTTGTGCATATTTGCTGTTGGCATGAACCACATCACCACATGTCGGGTTTGCAAAATCCATCCATCGCATGGAAGCTTGATGCCTTCACAACACCACGACACCACAACAGCGACATGCATCTGTTGGTAAAAGTGTACAACACCGACACTCTTTTTGTTCCAAACTATACCAGCACACCAATTGTCAGTATTATACATCCTTTTGACACATTATCTGTCGGTAATACCTCACACGCTACCAACGTAATTTCTGTCGGCACATACAACCTTCAGTGGTAGAATGTGTGTCGGCAGTTCAACTCGATAGAAAATGTGTCGGCGTTTCTTATACCAGGCCCACATATTTCTTCCCTTCACGCGCCAGAGCCCAAAATACAAGTGCCAAGAGCCTCGCGCTCCCGAGGCCCAAAATCCAGATATTTTCCAAGCCCCCCTTCCTCACGCACACACATTGTCTACCTCACGGACAGACATACCTAACTAAAATCCCCACCTAGCCACCGCCGCCGCCACCTCCGTGCGCTCGGCCGATACGGTCGCGCCGCTGCCCCTCCCACCCCCGGTGTTGAATTCAGAAGCTCCTGTCAAATCTGCTGTGCCTCCCCACCATCCGCAGCTTGAGGTGCCGCTGGGCTATCTGCTCACCTGGCGGGCGTCACGCCCGCTGGTTCGCTCTCGTCGCCGCCTCTCCCAGCTCCGGCCATTTCTTCAGTAACTTACATCCAGCAGCCCATGGTATCGACCTCAACGACCGGCGACCCCCGTCTTGCCCCGCCTCTAAGTCCAGCAGCTGCAGCCTACAGGTAAGATTGAGCGTCCGTTTTTCCTTCTGTTTTCTTATGTTACTGCTTGTTTCCCTATGAATGTGAGCGCTTCGAGATCCGGCTGGTTCCATGATGATGAACTAAAACAGATCTGGTGATTCGTTAGAGTTTGGAGAATTTCAGAGGGTCAACAAATTCGTTTCTCGTTTTATAATTAGAAGTAAATTAAGTATTTAGTTAATTTCTCTGGGGAGATCCAGTATATATTTCACCCACACCAAGAAGAACTTGAACATTGCGAGTCATAATCTGGTGCCCATCGTACAGCTCATTATTCAACTTGGAAAGGTTCATTTGGTTTTTGTATTGAAATACGGTTTCTTGGTTTTCTGTATGAATGTTAAAGTTTGATTAAAACATATGGCCTTGCAGGAATTTAGTTCTACCATTGACCCCTCTCTATCGCACCACACACACCCCAATCTAAACTAGGTCACTGCTAATGACAGCTATATTCTTGATAACTGCTTATCTGAATTCTCTAGAATAAAAGTATGCAACACCCAATTGTTTGTTTTTAACATGGCTGTCCTTTTTGTGGTTCTGTGGTTCTGGTGCAAGTCCTACAAGCCTACAACAAGTTTATTTTCAATAGTCAGCTCATCAGTGACAATGTTTTTTCTTTCTTTTTGAAATTCTTTATTTTTAATTACTGTTAAATAAATTTGCTGCAGGTTGAGGAACTTGTCTACGACCCGCAGAGAGAAGACATATTTGTCAAAGAACATACATGTAAAACTGGAGTTTCTCCCACACTAAGCAGAGGCCCTAATTGTAAGTCACATGTACCATGCATCATGTTTTTTTAAGTAATGATGTGCATGTGATTAAATGTCAATTGACGACAAGTATAGGTTGAACTGAGTTCATTGTAGAAATAACTTGGGGTGCCTCATTTGCTCTGTTTTTGCAGAAACAACTTGATGCAGCAACTGGCATTTCCTCAAGCAAGCGAAAATGTGGAAACACCCTCAGAGATTGTAGCACAAAGATGGCGACGAGGAACTTCTAATTTAGATGACTTTTCGTATGTGATATTAGGTATTATGCTTGTGAACTTTTCCTGTGATATGACACTTCTAATGTGGTTTTATGTAAAAACAAATTGTTTACTTCACAGCTTCACTGCTATGTGTGCTATCAGAGATTGAATGTTATTTTATATTTGGAGAAAGGGCATTGTGTGCTTCACTGCTATATATTTGTGAACAATAGTGTCATGCTTGGTTCAGAAAGAAATATGATTAGAATGGGGAAAAGGGTCTAAAGTTTGAACTAAACACTATTGTTTTTCTTTCAAGTATCCTTTCCATTTTCTTGCCAGGTTTGATGCTTCACAACTTAACACATACTGTACAGTTTGTAATGTCACTATGAACATTGGATGCATCAGATTATCACAATACCTACTTTCCTTCAAATAATTAAGGGCACAATATGGTGATACTAAATCTGGGTTATGGAAGAACATTGAATATTTGGTTTCTATGTTTTTATGTGTAGCAGCACCTGATTATCATGCAGATAGTATCAAGTCTCGAGCCTTGATCATCGAATCTAGCAGAAAATGTATGGTTTAGTTTGCAAGCACATTCATGTGAATATTATTCCAGCAAGAATGACACCCAGTCTTGTGCTCGGCTGCTTGCTTTATTGAACGCTTTTGCTGCTGCTGCTTGCTACACATGAATGATTGCTGCTTGGTTGCTTGATGTTAGGTAGTATAGCATCTGGGAGGATCAATCGCTTGGGTCTGGAGGATCAGTTAAGCACATGAAAAAGGAGACGACAAATGGGGATGTATTATATCTTCTCATTTTTTGTCTTAATTCTATATTACATAGCATATTTTTATTTTATTATATATATACTTGTCGTATCCCCTAATTGCTGTTTTGGAAAATGTTGTATCCCATGTCCCCTAATGTGTATCGCCATGTCTCCATCCCCGTATGCATGCTTCTTAGCTTATATCTTGTGTGCTGCTGCTCTCTATGCGAGTGTTTTTCATGCATTTTTGTTCAAATTAATAAGCCGCAATACAAATGATCATAAGTTTCACTGTTTTTAAGTCGCGCGACTAGTCATCGATCGCACGGCCAGGTTTGACTCTAACCCCTCAACTAGTCGAGACTAGTCGATCGGCCATGCTCGACCTCGCAACCCGGGAACGACTCATCGTCTCGAAAACCTTGATAAGTCTGCATTTCCTACTAGCTATACTGAAGCTTGCTATCTATTTGAGATCAGCCACAATAAAAATTGACCAATATTTTTCAGGGTAGCATATTTATTCAGTACCACAAATTGGGATTACACTTGGCTCTTTATTTTAGAGAAACATAGGTGATGTAGCATCATACGTTCAGGTTCAGATTTTTAACCATAGCAGATTGTAATATATGCAAACCCCTATTGTATACTACACATTTTTTGTGGCATGCATGAACCGCAACATAATCCCAGTCTGTCCTACAAGTGCATATATGATTGTTTGTTATTTCTAGAACTGCTGCCAATCTGTTGCGTATCTTCTATTTCTTTCATTGATCTTTTGACTCAAGGGCGACTCACAATTTTGAATAAATTCTACTATTTCTAAGATTGCTGAAACATATCACTTCTTTTTTCAGTGACAAGAAACAGACAGTAGCAAGTCCCCAGGTTGACCGAATAATGTCCTCATGGTGCTGGCTTGGTGACCGAAGATTTGGTCTTTTTGATAATATTATATAGTGGTCGAGTGGTCAAACACTTGCCTCTTAGAAACATTGGCTATCATATTTTGCAATAGGCCACGACTTGTATGATGATACATGTATCTCCTTGATGGTTGTAGTTAACTTGAGTGAAGAAAACTTGTGAATCTTCTATATATGTTGAATGAATAGAAGAGCCCAATTGCTTGTGTATGTATTGCATAAATATGAATTGAATATTACGAATGTAAATTCATTCAAAATATGGTGCAGTTGCATTTCTATTGAAATGTAGAACCCTCACAGCAAATGTGTCGGCAGAAGTATTGAGCATTGCACAATCTGTTGGCATAACACACTGACAGACAAACTGTCGGCGAAGCAACGGACGTTGCACTATCTATCGGCATATCATACTTTCAGATGATCTGTCGGCATATAATAGTCTATCACTATAGAAATGTCCGTCACCGTAGACCTCACCAACACCGTCAGAATATCTGTGACAGAGATTTATCTGTCGGCAAATACCTTTCCCGGCAGGACTATAGGCGTCAGCTCCTTTCTATCGGCAAAGGTCTTTCCCGACACTAAATGTGTCGCCTTAGGTGACCTATGCCGACAAACTGTTTGACACCGCTTTGATTGTTGTGGTGTAGTGCTTTCACACACTTAAGATTACCTGGCAACAAGCTGTGTTGACGAATCTCTGGATATGGTGATTCATGAAACCCATGGTATGATGTGTAAACATAGTTCCCCCTGGCGAATGGAAGTTGCATAGCACGGTAATCATCGCCGGTGATATGATCGATGATTGGTTGGATGATCGGATAATTGAGACCGAGGAACATGGAGTGGTTGCCGAGGTTGTAAACTCGCCTCTAGTTGAATATGCCTGGCCCAACGGAGCTGGGATCTTTCTCGAACATGAAGCAATAGTAGCCATCAATGTCACAAATGCCCCAGGCATTGTACTGCATGTCGTATGATGTAATGGTTTGGTCAATTTGGTATATGTGAATGAGCATCAAATGACCACCGTCAGCTGAACAGGCGATAAACCACCACCCATCGGCTGGTATGATTCCAGGTCCTAGAATCATAAAGGCCAGCGCATCTGCGTCTGCGGCAACAATTCAAATTTGAGACCAAAAGGACAAAAATAAACAATCATGTTCAGAGTATGTGTGGAATTAAGATTATTATAACAGTGACACATATCATAGACAGAGAATTGCAATGCCGTGGTCATAATCATACCCCAAGTTAAAAGAATAAGCCAATGGCTTTCATATTCTAGCAATATGTCATGGTTCAAACATCATGTAACAATGAGAGGAAAATAGCTATGACATGGCCTACTCATATTCTACCATAGCACTTACTACTGTTTCTCATATCAACTCTAAGCAATAACAAGCGTTGTTATAAAAATCTTGGAAATGAGAGTAACATATAGCAATCATGAGGTTATGCTCATAATATCTATTCTAACAATCATTAGATGCCAATTGTTCTCATATCAACTCTAACAATACATGTGTGGTCATAAAAATCTAGAAAATGAGAGGAACATATAGCAATAATGTGGTTATAGACATATTGTCTATTCTAAATTTGTAACAATGAACATGCAATCGTATTCATAAGGTAAAGATGAGATGAGATAGAACAATTACAAGACGATAGAGTCCACCATTATAGGCAGCCAATCTGTGCGTCAACCGCGTAAACGATGCCATCGTGCACTATATCATTAGACAGAAATGTTGCCTCAACAGGATTGACGATGAGCCATAACCATGTATGGCAACCGGATTCCAGATAGACTAATCCCATGTTGAACAAGGCAATGAGATTTAATCCATGTAGTCTTCTGATGGTGTGGGCACTTCGCAGATTACAACTTTCAGCAAACAGAGGTCGAGCCAAAAGCTCGACGCGTCTCATGCGTACTAGGCCGGAGTGTCCGGCGGGCCGCGAGGCTCGATGGCGGCGGTATCCAATGATAGAAGGGTGATCTCTCGCTGGGTGTAGATATCCATGAGATCCCACGGACTACCGGATTGGTGGATGAGGATCATGAAGTTGGCCTTCATGCCCGCCCAGTAGTGGCCGTGCATGAAGGACAGGTGGACAGGTAGTGGTAGCATGTCGAGGGGCACCACGGCAACCTCCGTAGGATCGTCAAGTCGGTGTCTGGGCCACCTGCGAGGATCGGGCATCAGCATGCAGGGTGTCTTGAAAAGAGCCGTCCGGTTGCAGACGAGTAGACGGTAGAAAGACACCGAGAATGTGGCCAGACGGACGGTGCTGAGCATGTCCATACGATTACAGATCTGCTCCAAGAGAACATCGGGGAGGGAATTCCAATTGCGGCTCTGCGTGTCAGTCAGTTCTGCCATAGGGTATTTTAGGGCGCTGAGTGATTGGGGTTTTCGGTGCCTGCGAGCTAGCGGGGAAGTGGATTCGGGCGGGTGAGCGAAGAAGACGGCAAGTGTGGCCGAGCAGTGAGCGGGGGGATATGGCACGCGTGAGCTACCAAGGAAGATGGCGCGGGCGGGCGAGCAGTGAGCGGGGGGAAATGGTGTGCGACCGACGTTGGGGAAGAGAGGAGGAAGAAGAGTGAAAGGCGGGGAAGAAAGTGCATTAAATCTCAATTCTACTAGTACTACTACCAGGATATACCATCCTTCGGAGTGTAAAGAGTTAATGGAGGAGATAGGTGCGTAGGCGTATTTGTGGAAGCGTGCTCCACTGGCAAACATGATGGTAGTACTGGGTAAGGCTAACTTAGTAACACAAACACACTCGTTCGGCTTATTAATTAAGTTCCCCATTTGCTGCAGCGTGTATTGTCATTTCACTGTGAAGACTAGTTGAATAGTTCTCTCTGACCGAGATGGGGAATCATGGATCGTGAATACTTCCTATCTACAGTATCCCTATGCATGTATGCTCATCCTGTCCAATAAGATGAAACATTGGCCAAGGCACCCGGCGCCAATAATGTAGGAGTACTAGTACTACCTCCTTTCTGGTTTATATGGCTCAATTGAAAAATCTCATCAACCAAGGTCGATGATGAGTGGTGGAATAATATTTGTCGTTTGCAAAAACACTCAATTAATGCACTCATTTTACTCAAAAATTTATGTTTACCAATGCATTAGTTTTGTGTCAAACTTCGACCATCTACTCCCTCCATCCATGTGAATAAGGAGGGAAAAACAAGATAACTTAATGTTTATTTGCTACTCCCTTCATTCCTAAATATAGTCTTTTTAGACATTCAAATGGATTACAACATACGGATGTATGTATACATATTTTAGAGTGTAGGTTCACTAATTTTTCTTCGTACGTAGTCACTTGTTGAAATATCTAGAAAGACAAATACTCCGTGTTTGGGAACAGAGGGAGGCTTATACTCCGTATTTGGGAACAGAGGGAGTATCACCATATGGAGGGAATAGAGGAAGCTTGAAATATGAACATGTCAATGGGAGGGAGTAAAAGCCTCATGCATGTAACATGCAACACTTACATGTACACATGGACGCACGCAACACTCACGCACCCATGCGACACACAGCACACGACGCAACACACGCTCATGCTCAAGTGCTCAACCTACTCCCTATGTCTGTGAAAGATTGTACATTTAGAGATTTACACATTGACCAGGGAATAATTAACGCCCAAAAGTAGCAGACTTATGTGTGAATGTGACCATTGAGAGAAGAATATTAAATGATGGTTGGTGCATGCTGTAATTAAGGGTAGACATGTAGCCTATAGGTAGAACACAAGTTGGTGCATTAGTCAATCAATGTCGATTTAGATTAAAGGCTAAATGCATTGGAAGTGTAGATGTACACTCTTTGTTTTTTAGCTGATGTACACTCTTTGCTGGAAGACCAAGGGAGCACACGTGCATGCACTCACATACACAGCCAGGGTGGTTCGCGCGCAAGGGTTGGACTCCTATCGCGCCTGCATAAAGTTTTGCTTAACTGATATTCTTTGCTCTGCCAACTGACAGGTGGGACCCAGAACTAGGTGACAATTTAACCAGTCAAGAAAGTGCCACGTCGACTATGTGGCCGGTTAGTAGGTTGCAATACGGTGCTCTACGATGAGCTAGTGATCGTATAATCACCGCAAAACTATATATAGTGACCGTAAAGAGCGTATTGTTACATACATTGACCGCCAGTGTATTTTTCTCATTTCAAATTAAGCCAAATTAACCGGAAAGGACGCATCATGTACTAGTACTAGTACTGCTTTGATGTGTCCCGTCAACTCGCCGAACGAGGAGAAGCTTGCTTACTACGCCTCTCCCTCGCCAACGCGTGCAGTGGCTCGCAGGATGAGGAGAGGGTTTTGACTACAGCGCCCTCTCCCTCTCCCTCGCCCTCGCCTTCGTGGTGGACGTGCGGCAGTTCAATTGGTGTCACATTGCCAGAACCATATTGCACTATAGTATCATCATTGTTGGACCTTCCGACGAGGCGAAGAGTCAAGTGCAAGGTTCACACGAGTACGAACTATTGAACCTCCTGAAGAGGCAAAGAGCCAAGCGCAAGGTTTTATAGGATTTTTCGTCCTAGTAGGAGTATACTACAACTATAGCGAACGATGCTACTCTATGATGCCGCCATGTCACCTATATCCAAAGTTGTGCCACCTTTTTTTCTCAAAGAGCGTGTTGGAGCCCGTGCATCAACCACACAAGTTGCACGTACACATAACACATTTACTAGTAATAAATTCTAAAGGACAAATGCCAGTATGCCACACAAGTTCATCTCCAATTCATGTGATAAATTTGTGCACGACTAGTCTACATATATTCACAGCGCTACCATTCACAATTTACCATACTCCACTTACACGGTATAGATGGGCTACATGTCCTCCTCCAGGTTCCAGTCCCAGGTGTTCTTCATGGATGGCATGACCCATAGCGGTGGGCAACGGGAATCATTGTCGCAGCTTTCTAGTCTGGTTCCACACGATGGAGACTCATCCAAGCTGAAGTGGCATAAATCAGGGATAGCGTGTCCCAGGATGTCGTTCATCCGGCGGTGCGCACTGAAGACACAACCATGCTTCATAAACGGCAGGCCTTCAATGTCGTGCACGGAAGGTGGCATCCGCTTCACAATGGGGTAGTTGTCCCCAATGAAAAGCGAGTACTCTCCAAGAGTGTTCCTCGGCACCCACGTAGCATCACGGGGGTCGAACTCGGCGCCATTCATCTGGTACACACGACATCTCAAATCTAAACACATGGTGACATACATAGTCAAGGTCCATGAATAATAATGTTGTGCTCAAATATGGTGGTCAGTAATATGGTGCAGCAAATAGTACTACTCCGGTTTAGAGGAAGTAAAATAACCGGCTTATTATATATAACCACTCTTGGCTACATGGATGAGATAGTAAGACATGGAAAAACAAAAATGGAGGCAGCTAGTGGGTTCAAGTCTTCAAGGGCCTAGCTAGCTATACGCGTCCTCCAAGGTAAAAAGTACTAGTACTAGTAAGTAGTACAACAATGAAAGACAAGACGAGAGGGTTAAAAAAATATAATACTAAATGGAATACCTGGGTAGATGGTGACGGTCCAATCGTGGTAGATTGTGTGACCATGTTGCACATCAGTGGTACCATGGGGAACGACAACTAAGATAGTTGATCCCAATATGCCAAAGTCAGCTACAAGGTTCCAGGTTAGATCAAATCACGGATGCAAATGCACATCCAGGATCGGCAATCTTATTTTGATCGGGGGATGACTGGTCCCTGCAAAATAATGGAGTACCGTTAGGGATGCAAATGATGATTTGTGCATTCTGTTTGTAATCTCCCGCACCATAGGATGGCAACCAGATGAAACAAGTCCCCTGGCTTGTCACTGCGAAGATGTGGCGTAGATGGCGCATGGCGTCTTTGAACATGTAGGGGTACAAATATGTCGCGGACAACATGCGCCAGCCTCTGCCGTTACTGCCTCTTGCATCGATGGCAATCCTTATGTCAAACACCGCGATGAGATAGTAATCGTCGTAGCCGCATCGCTTTGTCGGCGGGTCTGCAATTGCTATCTTCCTCCATCTCATGTAGGCATCATCATATGCATTCAAGCCCAGCCAGTCCGGAAGGCCGATCCCAATAGTGGAGAAGTGGTCTACGGGAACCGTCTGCACTGTTGTGGATGTTGTGCAAAATGATGGTGTTATCCGGCCGGAGGTATGCAAGCCAATCTTCATTGGCACCGACCCAGACCTATATATAATACTGTGGGCAGCGGAGAAATTACGGGATGGAAATGGAATAACTAAGTACTACATGATCAAACTCCATGACTGACCTAATCATCGGGCAAAATCTGACTACCTCAACGTCGGCAATTCTAGCGGAGTCAACGTGCAACCATGGCCAGGGAGCGGTGGACTGTTCGGAGGATTGTCCCAGAGAAGAACCATCTCCTTGAGGACGCATGGAAGACCAACAAGCATGGCCTTTTCCTAAGCTTGTTTAAGCACTGTCTTGAAAAAGTTGGTGCAGGAAGCTCAGAGTCTTGCGCCGATGAGGACGTTGGAGCGGCGTGCGATTTCTCTGAGAGGATCATCATCCAAGGTCTCCAAGCCCCGACTAGGAGGAGAACCTCCTGGTGAATCCATGGGAGCAGCGACGAACTGCCTTCTCTTCGGGGGGAGGGGAACTGGCGAGGAGGAGATAAGAGCATAGTAACCGCAAGGTCTCGTCCCTTCCAACTGTAGCTCCTCGATCGTTCCTTAGCGAAGGAGTGAGTCTATTATTTACTACGTACTCATACTGTAGCAGTACTAGTACTACTTTCTCAACTAGTAGTGCAATGTACTGTATGTCTAGTATAGTGCACCAGTTTTGAATTCTTGAATCTCAGGGCCAATGAGCTACAGTTGGAAGTGGAGGGTAGTACCGTTCTCTAGAACCATCGCTGTACTATCAATGCAGGGAAAGTACACCTGCGTAGTGGGTACTCTCGGTGCTCTATTCAAGCGCGTAGCTGGCCTACTCAGCCGGTCCTCTCACGCACACACTAGCAGCCTATTTATCAGCGACGGTTACTGCGAGGGAAGAACATTTGAGTTATTTGATACAGCAAGACTAGGCTTTTCACTTCCATTTGTGGAGGTGTAATGGATCTCGTCGAACTTTGTTAGTAGTTCCTTGTTTATGAATGAGATGAGGCAAAGCTTTTGCCTCCATTTCAAAACATAAAAAATCATGTCAAGAGGAATTTCTTTTATAGAGCTGATAATGGAGTGAAGTCCATGTGTGCAACGCCACAAGCTACAGAGTAGTAGCATAATAGCACTTTACTTATAGAGCCATATTGCATAGTTCCCAATGTCGCGCCAGGATTTTCCGGCTCCTCGGACTTAATTGGGAGGCGCTAGTTTAAATATTCTACTAGTTGATGAGGAAGTTGCAAGCGAGGTGTGGCTAGGGCGAGCACGCGAGCCACGAGATGACGGGAAGGAAAACCCATTCATGTGGCTGCTACCTCTTGAGCATACGTTGGTTTTCCCTTGAAGAGGAAAGGGTGATGCAGCAAAGTAGCGTAAGTATTTCCCTCAGTTTTTGAGAACCAAGGTATCAATTCAGTAGGAGACAACGCACAAGTCACCTAGTACCTGCACAAACGCTATAAAGGGGTTGCCAATCCCTTCACGGTCACTCGCAAAAGTGAGATCTGATAGAGATAGTAAAGTAAATATTTTTGGTATTTTTGTTGTATAGATTGGAAAGTAAAGATTGCAAAATATTGAACAAGATGCGATGTAAATAAAAGAGATGCAATATAATAAGAAAGAGACCAGGGGGCAATAGGTTTTACTAGTGGCTTCTCTCAAGATAGCATGTATTATGGTGGGTGAACAAATTACTGCCGAGCAACTGATAGAAAAGTGCATAGTTATGAGAATATCTAGGCAATGATCATGAATATAGGCATCATGTCCGTGTCAAGTAGATCGAAACGATTCTGCATCTACTACTATTACTCCACACATCGACCGCTATCCAGCATGCATCTAGAGTATTAAGTTCATATGAACAGAGTAACGCTTTAAGAAAGATGACATGATGTAGAGGGATAAACTCAAACAATATGATATAAACCCCATCTTTTTATCCTCGATGGAAACAATACAATATGTGCCTTGCTACCCCTACTGTCACTGGCAAAGGACACCGCAAGATTGAACCCAAAGCTAATCACTTCTCCCATTGGAAGAAAGATCAATCTAGTAGGCCAAACTAAACCGATAATTTGAAGAGACTTGCAAAGATATCAAATCATGCATATAAGAATTCAGAGAAGAACCAAATAATATTCATAGATACTCTTGTTCATAAACCCATAATTTATCGGATCTCGGAAAACACACCACAAAAGAGTATTACATCGAATAGATCTCCAAGAACATCGAGGAGGACTTTGTATTGAGAATCAAAGAGAGAGAAGAAGCCATCTAGGTAATAACTATGGACCCAAAGGTCTGTGGTAAACTACTCACGCTTCATCGGAGAGGCTATGGTGTTGATGTAGAAGCCCTCCGTGATCAATCCCCCTCCAGCAGATCGTCGGAAAAGGCCCCAAGATGGGATCTCACGGGTACATAAGGTTGCAGTGGTGGAGAAGTGGTTTCGTGGCTCTCTGCGATCGATCTAGGGTATAAGAGTATATATAGGCAGAAGAAGTACGTCGGTGGAGCTACGTGGAGCCCACGAGGGTGGGGCGCGCCTACCCCCCTGGGTGCGCCCTCCTGCCTCTTGGCCGCCTCACGGAGTTCCAGACTACAGTCCAAGTCTTCTGGTTTGCTTTTGGTCCAAGAAATTTTATCGCGAAGGTTTCATTCCATTTGGATTCCGTTTGGTATTCCTTTTCTACAAAACTCTAAAATAGGCAGAAAAACAGAAACTGGCACTGGCACTGGGCCTCCGGTTAATAGGTTAGTCCCAAAATTAATATAAAAGAGCATATTAAATCCCACTAAACAACCAAAACATATAATATAATAGCATCGAACAATAAAAAATTATAGATACATTGGAGACGTATCAAGCTTCCCCAAGCTTAATTCATGTTCGTCCTCGAGTAGGTAAATGATAAAATAGAATTTTCAATGTGGAAAGCTACCTAACATAATTATCAATGTAATTTTCTTTATTGTGGCAGG
The DNA here is from genome assembly GCF_056163025.1 of Triticum urartu. NCBI lineage: Eukaryota > Viridiplantae > Streptophyta > Magnoliopsida > Poales > Poaceae > Triticum > Triticum urartu. The sequence continues at coordinate 173,714,552 of NC_141877.1, read as the reverse complement.
AATGTTTAGATCCGAAAGATTCAAGACAAAATTTTAATATTGACATAAAAATAATAATACTTCAAGCATACTAATAAAGCAATCATGTCTTCTCAAAATAACATGGCCAAAGAAAGCTATCCCTACAAAATCATATAGTCTGGCTATGCTCTATCTTCATTGCACAAAATATTTAAATCATGCACAACCCGAATGAAAAGCCAAGCAATTGTTTCATACTTTTGATGTTCTCAAAAAAATTCAATCTTCACGCAATACATGAGCGTGAGCCATGAATATAGCACTATAGGTGGGATAGAATGGTGGTTGTGGAGAATACCAAATGGAGAAGATAGTCTCACATCAACTAGGCATATCAACGGGCTATGGAGATGCCCATCAATAGATATCAATGTGAGTGAGTAGGGATTGCCATGGAATGGATGCACTAGAGCTATAAGTATTTGAAAGCTCAAAAAGACACTAAGTGGGTGTGCATCCAACTCGCTTACTCACGAAGACCAAGGGCATTTTGAGGAAGCCCATCATTGGAATATACAAGCCAAGTTCTATAATGTAAAATTCCCACTAGTATATGAAAGTGACAAAATAGGAGACTCTCTATCATGAAGATCATGGTGCTACTTTGAAACACAAGTGTGGAAAACAGGATAGTAGCATTTCCCCTTCTATCTTCTTCACTCATTTTTCTATTTGGGCCTTTCTCTTTTTTAATGGCCTCTCTTTTTTCCTTTTTTTCGTCCGGAGTCTCATCCCGACTTGTGGGGGAATCATAGTCTCCATCATCCTTTCCTCACATAGGACAATGCTCTAATAATGATGATCATCACACTTCTATTTACTTACAACTCAAGAATTACAACTCGATACTGATGTCTACTACACAACCTTCTTCTTGTAGACATTGTTGGGCCTCCAAGTGCAGAGGTTTGTAGGACAGTAGCAAATTTCCCTCAAGTGGATGACCTAAGGTTTATCAATCCGTAGGAGGCGTAGGATGAATATGGTCTCTCTCAAGCAACCCTGCAACCAAATAACAAAGAGTCTCTTGTGTCCCCAACACACCCAATACAATGGTAATTGTATAGGTGCACTAGTTCGGCAAAGAGATGGTGATACAAGTGGTATATGGATAGTAGATAATGGTTTTTGTAATATGAAAATACAAAAACAGCAAGGTAACTAATGATAAAAGTGAGCACAAACGGTATTGCAATGCTAGGAAACAAGGCCTAGGGTTCATACTTTCACTAGTGCAAGTTCTCTCAACAATAATCACATAGTTGGATCATATAACTATCCCTCAGCATGCAACAAAGAGTCACTCCAAAGTCACTAATAGCGGAGAACAAACGAAGAGATTATGGTAGGGTACGAAACCACCTCAAAGTTATTCTTCCCAATCAATCCGTTGGGCTATTCCTATAAGTGTCACAAACAGCCCTAGAGTTCGTACTAGAATAACACCTTAAGACACAAATCAACCAAAACCCTAATGTCACCTAGATACTCGAATGTCACCTCAAGTATCCATGGGTATGATTATATGATATGCATCACACAATCTCAGATTCATCTATTCAACCAACACATAGAACCTCAAAGAGTGTGTGGGGATCCTGGATTAGGGGGTCTCCGGACAGCCGGACTATATCGATTGGCCGGACTGTTAGACTATGAAGATACAGGATTGAAGACTTCGTCTCGTGTCCAGATGGGACTCTACTTGGCGTGGAAGGCAAGCTAGGAAATACGGATATGTATATCTCCTCCTTTGTAACCGACCTTGTGTAACCCTAACCTCTCCGGTGTCTATATAAACCGGAGGGTTTTAGTCCATAGGACAACATACAATCATACTATAGGCTAGCTTCTAGGGTTTAGCCTCTCTGATCTCGTGGTAGATCTACTCTTGTACTACCCATATCATCAATATTAATCAAGCAGGACGTAGGGTTTTACCTCCATGAAGAGGGCCCAAACCTGGGTAAAACATTGTGTCCCCTGCCTCCTGTTACCATCCGGCCTAGACGCACAGTTCGGGACCCCCTACCCGAGATCCACCGGTTTTGACACCGACATTGGCGCTTTCATTGAGAGTTCCTCTGTGTCGTCGCCATTAGGCTTGATGTCTCCTACTATCATCGATAGCGATGCAGTTCAGGGTGAGCCTTTTCTTCCCGGACAGATCTTCGTGTTCGGCGGCTTTGCACTGCGAGCCAATTCACTTGGCCATCTAGAGCAGATCGAAAGTTACACCCCTGGCCACCAGGTCAGGTTTGGAAGCTTAAACTGCACGGCCGATGTCCGCGGAGACTTGATCTTCGACGGATTCGAGCCTCGGCCTTGTGCGTCACGCGGTCATGATGAGTACGATTTAGCTCTACCATCGGACAGTGTTCAGGAGATCTCACCGGCAGCCGCTCCGACCCTCAATTCGGAGCCAGTTGCGCCTTCCGCGGGCGGGTGGATGGACCCCGCCACGGAGGCCTTACCCTCAGTGGCGATCGAGCCGAACATCGACCTTACCTTGCACGAGAGCCGTGTTGTTAAACTGCCGGATCCTTCTCCGGCCATGGACTCCGAACCGCCTGTGCCCGTTCCTATCGAATCTGATTGGGCGCCGATCATGGATTTTACCTTCATGGATATTTTTCAGCACTCGCCCTTTGGCGACATACTGAACTCGTTAAGGTCTCTCTCCTTATCAGGAGGATCCTGGTCGAACTATGTCCGGCAGGAATGGGATGCGGACGATGAAGAAATTCATGACCCACCCACCACCCACTTAGTAGCCACTATCGATGACTTAACCGACATGCTCGACTTCGACTCCGAATACATCAACGGTATGGACGACGATGCGGGAGACGAAGAGGAACCACTGCCCACAGGGCACTGGACGTCCACCTCATCACATGACGTATACATGGTAGACACACCAAAGGAAAACGACGACGAGGAACGGAAGGACGCAACGAAGGGCTGTCCCCTCGAGAAGCAGTCAAAGCGGCGGCGTAAGCGCCGCCCCAAATCCCGCCTCGACAGAAATAATGATCATACAGACCCAGCGTTAGAGCAGGGCGAACCACTGCCGGACCACGGCAACACGGAGAATCAAACCGAACAAACCAACTCTGTCAAGGATAATAGTCCGGAGGACATAACACCGGACAGACACCCGGAGCAACAAAATGCCCATCAAAGGCTTGTTGCCACCGCGAGGAGTCTAAAAAGGCAGAAGCAAAGGCTCAAGGCGACACAAGACACACTCCAAATCAGATGGAGTAAAGTACTCAACACAGCAGCGAAGTATGGCGGTAATCGCCTCACCAAGAGCTACCCGAAGCGGAAGTTGCTACCTGAATTCGATGAGGAGGCCTTAGATCCCCCGCAACCAAAAATTAAAACGGCCACCCGGCCGGATAGACGACCTCACGGCCAACATGGAGCGGCAAGCAACGCCGCACAGAAGGCAATACGCGATCCACGCAAGTGCTCGCATCAAAAGGACGGAGCAACTAGATCCATCTATGGACCGCGCAAGCGCGCTCCAGCACACGATGCAACACACCAAACATCCGAACACCACGGCACACCCAGATACAGGGGTGCCACACACCCCCTATGTTTCACCGATGAGGTGCTGCACCATGAATTTCCAGAGGGATTCAAACCCGTAAACATAGAGGCATACGACGGAACTACACACCCTAGGGTCTGGATTGAGGACTATATCCTCCACATCCATATGGCTCGAGGAGACGATCTCCACTCCATTAAATACTTACCCCTCAAACTCAAAGGGCCAGCTCGGCACTGGCTTAAAAGCCCCCCCGAAAACTCCATTGGAAGCTGGGAAAAGCTCGAAGACGCTTTTCGGGCAAATTTTCAAGGGACTTATGTCCGACCTCCGGACGTGAACGATTTGAGTCATATAACTCAACAGCCCGGAGAGTCAGCCTGAAAGCTTTGGAATAGGTTTCTTACTAAAAAGAACCAAATAGTCGATTATTCGGACGCCGAAGCCTTGGCAGCTTTTAAGCATGGCGTCCGTGACGAATGGCTCGCCAGACACCTCGGCCAAGAAAAGCCGAGAACAATGGTAGCATTAACAAACCTCATGACCCACTTTTGCGCGGGTGAGGATAGCTGGCTAGCCAGATGCAGCACCAGCGACCCCAGTACATCCGAAGCTAGAGATGGAAACGGGAAATCACGGCGCAACAACAATAACAAACGCCGCAATAAAGAAGACAACACGAAGAGCACGACAGTAAAGGCCGGATTCAAAAGCTCTCGGCCAAGTCAGCAAAAGCCGCCCTCTAAAGGCGCCAGAGACGAACTGTCCAGCCTAAAGAAAATTCTGGACCAAGTATGTCAGATCCATAGCACCCTTGGTAAACCAGCTAATCATACCCACAGAGAATGTTGGGTCTTCAAGCAGTCCGACAAGCTCAACGCCGTACACAAGGGGGAGGATACACCAAGCGAAGACAAGGATGAGCCTCTCAAGAAAGACACTGGGGAACAAAAGAAGTTTCCACCAGAAGTCAAAACAGTCAATGTGTTACATGTGATCAAGGGAAGCAAAGCGGCACTCCCAGAAAGATATGCCCAAGGGCCTATCATCGCAAAATCCTGCCACTGGTCGTCTCAAACGATCACTTTCGACCATCGTGATTACTCAGCAAGTACCCGGCATGCAGGATGTGCTGCCCTGGTATTAGATCCAATAATTGACGGATACCACTTCACACGAGTCCTGATGGACGGTGGTAGCAGTTTAAACCTGATATACCAGGATACAATCCGCGAAATGGGGATAGACCCAATGAAAATCCTCCATAGCAACACTACCTTTAAAGGAGTAACGCCAGGCCCAGGGGCTCACTGCACGGGCTCCCTGCTACTAAAGGTTATATTCGGCTTCCTAACTTTCGTAGCGAACATTTAACCTTCCACATTGCTCCGTTCCAAAGTGGTTATCAAGCACTACTTGGACGCTAAGCTTTTGCTCGCTTTAATGCAATACCACATTACGCTTCCCTCATGCTCAAGATGCCCGGTCCACGTGGCATCATTACAGTGAACGGGAATATTGAGTGATCTTTGCGCGCCGAAAAGAATGTGACCGCCTTAGCAGCCGCACACTAAAAACGGCCTCACCAACTAAAGCATTTGATAGGTCGTCAAGACCACGGACACGGTTAGACAAGTCCGGTGCAACTACATGTAATTCATACCGGATTGAGGGCCACACCCCTATTACAAATACAAGGGGCTCAACGCGCGCAGACAAGTGGCAATTTTTACTCATTTTTAATTATACATGGTTTCTTTAAAAAACTACCTTTTTGCACGACAACTTTTTCACCAAAGTTCCTCTCTTTTACAGATGACCATCATGCTACACCCGTCCAGGATACGGCAAAACAGAGACACAGGCGCAGACGTGCAGTAGGGACCCGCTCCAAGGATTCTTTTTAGATTAAGACCATGCGTAAACCTTTTTTACTGTCTCTTGTTGATACACATCCCTCGAATTCTCAACACAATTGAGAAGGATGCCGACGTCTTGGCATGTGGCCACGTCAGAATAATGCACATACCTGGACATAAGGGGCTTCTTACAAAGGGCACTATTTAGGCCTGGTTTATACCATAAAGACCGAATACCTTAGGGAGTGTTCGGCGTCGCGAGTTTGGCCTTATATGCATCAGCTCCGAATCATTGTCTTTGGTCAAATGTTGGGTTTGCCCGGCTCCTGTGTTTTGGTGCCTTACGTTCCGCTTTATCGGCTAAGTCAGCACCAGGAGAACTACTGCGATTGTGCCCTGGTTCATCCGGACGAGCACCTCAGTAGAGAAAGTCGAAAACTGACTGTCATGATATAGCGTGAGACTGGTCAACCACTCGATGACCTATCGGAATGTTAGAATTCCTCCGCCTTAACAAAGGGCCGTTTTCCGGCCAGGCATGTACGCACCCCGAGATAGGGAGAGTGCGGAGCCACCAGGGGCTATCTAGTAGCCCCACTGTCAAACTCCTATGGCTAAGTGAAAGTGTTAAAGCATTATAGTCCGGTTGCCTCGTTCGCTGCGCTATCACCTCCTTAATAGGACCAAGACGTTGGGTTAAGTGTGAACACGCGTTTTTTGCGAGCACCTCCGCATTATATGCGTGGGGGTTGAAGCCGACGACTGCAATCTTTCAGGTTATATACATATATACATAAACGGCCGCACAGGAGGCATCATATTACTTTCCGGCAAAAGTATAAATACAGCCTTACTATATTTAATAAAAACATTGTGTTTACAATGGGAATACATGTCACTCAAACACAATATTCTTCGAGCACTAGGACTCTATCAAACGAGCACCCTCAAGAACCTCTTCAAAATAGTGCTCGACAGCTACTCGGGCTATGGCCGAACCTTGCGCCGCAACAGTGGTAGCATCCATCTCCGCCCAGTATGCCTTGACATGGGCAAAGGCCATCCGCGAGCCTTCTATGCACGCCGACCTCTTCATCGCGTTGATGCGCGACACCGCATCAAGGAACTGTTGCACTAAGCTGAAATAGCTGTTCGGCTTCAGCTTCTCCGGCCAAAAATGATTTACAACGGACCTCATGGTGAGTCCGGACAACCTATTAAGTTCGGACCATTCGGCTAGCTGATCAGTCAAGGGAAGCGGGCGCTCTGGAACGTTAAATTGCGACCAGAGCAGCTTGTCTACTTCATGATCTGACTGATCTCCAAAGTATTCAACCGCATCGATAGCGCTTGCCGCCAAGTCCATATATGCGTTTGCCGAACTCCACAGCCGATCCAGAGGGGCATACCATGGATCTCCGAACTTCCTCTGTAGCAGAAAGGGCTTCCCAGCCGCAATATCCCCAGCTTCGCGCAACTCTTCCTTCTTTGCCCTCATAGCAGAGCGAGTGTTTTTGGTCGCCATCGTGGCCTTCTCAAGGTCCGCTGCCTTCACTCGGTTCTCTTCTTCAAGGAACTGGCAACGGTCGGCAGTGCCTTCTAATTCTACGGCCATCTTGGCCATCTTTTCTTTGCTTTCGCAATGGGCGGCCTTCTCGGCTCTTAACTCTTTGGCCGCCTTCAAAGCAGCCGCTTTACTAACCCTCGCTTGTTCCTTGGCTCGAGCGAGTTCCGCCCGAAGGGTCTCCACGGTGGCAGCTCCGTCTGCAGTCACAACATATTAAAGATTCTGGCATCATGCTGCTCTTATTATGTGACATTCACCAGAAAACATTACTTACCATGTGATTCGTCAAGCTGCTTGTTAACAAGCTCGATGTCGGCGTCTGCCGCATCCAGTTGCCGCTTTAATTCGGCAAACTCACTAGTCCGGCTAGCCACCGGAGCTTCCACCACCTGCACATAAAGGCAGTCTTGTTATTGCCTGGGACTATGATCCTCTGTTCACTGCCATTCTCGACGACAACCAGAGTCTCAGGGGCTACTATCTACACAGGGCACACCTAACATGTGCGGTACTATCAAATATCATTTCACGTACCTCAAAGCCTGTCAGTAGACTCATAAAGGCTTCATGTAATCCGCTTTCGGCGGACGAAATTCTTTCCATCACCGTACCCATTAGCGTACGGTGTTCTTCTGAGATGGCCGCTCACTCCAACAGCTCCCTCAAAATGTTCGACCGCATACCAGACGGTGCCAGACTCTTTTGTTTGCTCCCTTTGAGAGCCGGACGCTGGGGACTTCGGGTGACTATGGGATTATCTTCTGGCCTCACCGGATCCGGAGAGGCCCTCCATGACGACACTTCGGGGTCACCCGCTTCTTGAGCGGAGGAGTCCGGGGGAGGCGTTTCGCTCTCCATCATCTCCGGAAGAAGATCCCCCGAAGACGAGCTCAGCTGAGAAGGGCAAAGACCCGAACTGCATGCTATATGCGGCGGTTATTTTCCTCAAAGGAAAGGTAGTATACCTTCACTATTAAAGTATTTTTTTTAATCACTTATGACTCGTTGGAGGGCTGATCCCCCCGCGGACTTTGTGCGGCAAGAGCACCCCCCGAGGCAGGACCCTCTGTTGGAGACTTCTTCTCTCGTTTGGAGGCCTCTGCTTCCGGATCCTCAGAAGTAGTCCTCTTCCTCCCTCGGTTATCCTCCTTTATGGAGGCGCTCATTCCCTCGGTTGGAACTGGCAGCGATGGGGGCCCGCTTTCGCTCATATTACTCCCCCCTGTATCTTCCTTCGAGGGCTCCGGGCAAGGTGCGAGCTCGAGCATCTTTTCCAGCACCAGATTTTCCAAACCCTCAGGGAGGGGGGCCGAACACCGAATCATCTTCGCTTTTGTTAGCCAGTCCTGGTCAAAGAGCGATTTCTCAGAGATGACATCACGATGAATAAAAGACGGTGTGTTCGGCTAGAGGATTACTTACTTGTTCGGCGGCGCGGTTACTGCTCAGGCCCACGTCCTCGGTAGTATCCGGACACTCTATTTGAGGTATGAAGAATGACTTGTACATTTCCTCATGTGTCAGGCCGAGGAAACTTTGAATAGCACGCGGTCCTTCTGGGTTGAACTCCCATAAGTGAAGGGGCCGGCGTTTGCAGGGCTGGACTCGACAAACCAGCATAACTTGCATTACCATAACCAAATTAAAATCTCCCTCGAAGAGATCTTGAATGCGGCTTTGCAGTATAAGCACGTCCTTGGCTGGACCCCAGCTCAGCCCTCTGCTAATCCATGACATCAGTTGTGGTGGGGGGCCTGAGCGGAAAATGGGGGCAGCCGCCCACTTGGCACTTCTGGGAGCTGTGATGTAAAACCACTCCCGTTGCCATAATCCGGACACCTCTGGAATGGAACCTTTCGGCCACGGAGCTCCTGCCATCTTGCTTATTGACACGCCTCTGCACGCCGCATGTTTCCCCTCGATCATCTTCCGCTTCACTTCAAAGGTCTTGAGCCACAGGCCGAAGTGAGGGGTAATGCGGAGGAAGGCCTCACACACGATAATAAATGTCGAGATGTGGAGAAAGGAGTCCGGAGCTAGATCATGGAAATCTAGCCCGTAATAGAACATCAAACCCCTGACGAAGGGATCCAGAGTGAGGCCTAGGCCTCGGAGGAAGTGGGAGACGAACACGATGTTCTCGTTGGGTTCGGGAGTGGGGACGACCTGCCCTCGAGCAGGCAGCCGATGCGAAACCTCGGCGGTCAGGTATCTGGCCTCCCTCAACTTCTTGATATCCTCTTTCGTAATGGAGGAGGGCATCCATTGGCCTTGAAGGCTGGATCCGGACATGATTGAAGATCCAGAGCACCTGACCTGGGCTTTGGGTGTTAGAACTCGAGGCGGGGGAAGGGTTTGATTGAGCACGAGAGGGAAAAAGCGAAAACCTTGTCCTTTATAAAGAGGGTGAATATCAAGCGTCCTCACCGTGGTCGTTTGGACTTGCCTATAATCTAGGAGTCCTAGACATGGTTGGGTTACCCACGATCGTATTAATGAGAATCCCGTAATTAGGGGAACACGATCTCTGCTTTGACAAGACATGTCAAGAAACCGCCTCGCGTTATGCGCGGAGCTGGTTGAAGAAAACCAGTTCGAATAAGCACCGGGCCATGGCATGATGTCATGTTGCCAAAACGTGTCAGCAGATTAAGATTTGTGGAAATATTATTCTCTACGGTGGTATGTGGAACTTATTTTGCAGGGTCGGACACTATCCTTATATTAAAAATTCTTCCGTGGTGTATTCGGAGGAGGAACCCGCCTTGCAATGCCGAAGACGATACTACACGCCGAACTCATCGTCACTAAAAGCCTGGTTCAGGGGCTACTCTGGGAGTTCTGGATTAGGGGGTCTCCAGACAGCCGGACTGTATCGATTGGCCGGACTGTTAGACTATGAAGATACAGGATTGAAGACTTCGTCTCGTGTCCGGATGGACTCTACTTGGCATGGAAGGCAAGCTAGGCAATACGGATATGTATATCTCCTCCTTTGTAACCGACCTTGGGTAACCCTAACCTCTCCGGTGTCTATATAAACCGGAGGGTTTTAGTCCGTAGGACAACATACAATCATACCATAGGCTAGCTTCTAGGGTTTAGCCTCTCTGATCTCGTGGTAGATCTACTCTTGTACTACCCATATCATCAATATTAATCAAGCAGGACGTAGGGTTTTACCTCCATCAAGAGGGCCCGAACCTGGGTAAAACATTGTGTCCCCTGCCTCCTGTTACCATCCGGCCTAGACGCATAGTTCGGGACCCCCTACCCGAGATCCGCCGGTTTTGACACCGACATTGGCGCTTTCATTAAGAGTTCCTCTGTATAATGATCTCCATGAAGAAATGAAGCTACAGTTTGTCTTTAAGGTCTTGAAATGCTTCCAACACTGACATGTTGCTTGTTCTGGTTGGGCAAATGTAATCCCAACATTGTGCAGCAAAAGGGCAACTCCAAAAAAGATGATGTAAAGTCTCCTCCTGATGACAATTTCGAACAACACAGTTATAATCATCCAGTTCAAAGTTCTTTCTTCTTAGTAGTTTCCTACTATTAACTCTATGACGCAACAGTCGCCAGAAGAAAATTTTGTGTTTAGGTTGACATGAGCTTTTCCATATCCAACTAAAATGAGGTGGAGTTATCTTATATCCAATTAACACCTTATATGCTTTGATTGAGGAATAAAATTCATTGCCCCATATGTAGCTCCATGTGTCCCTCAACTGCAATTGCTCTGAGTTTCTCAAAGAGATGCAAATAGTTTCCATTTGAAGGAATTCCTCATATGCTTGGGTGGTCAGTGGTAGGTGAAATAAATCCTGGAGATACTCAGTATAGATGACTTGATTGACAGTAATAGAGGTATTTCTGGCAAAAGTAATGAGGTGGTGAAATTTGTGTTTCATGACAAAGTCATGCCAACAATCAACCCAAAACAGAGCACTTTGACCATCTCCTACATTACATCCAGCAATTGCTTTATATTGATCAATAAGAGCTAAATTTGACTTCCACCAGAAGGATCCCTCCCTGCTGTTGCCTGGCAAATTCCCAGTACTGTAGTATGTCTCCCAAACAAGATTTACCCAGGGAATATCATGTCTGTTGAAAAACTTATGAAGATTTTTCATGAGCAATGTCTTGTTGTGTGTGAAAATATCCATGACTCCTAAACCTCCTTGACTCTTGGGTCTACAGACAGTTTTCCATGCCACAAGTGTTGGTCTACGATCCCCCAAATCCGGGCCCCTCCACAGGCAATGTCTCAAATATAAGATCCAACTATAATAGCAAAGCTCGCGATACATCAAGATCGTATCACCTCAAGAACACGAGAGAGAGAGAGAGATCAAACACATAGCTACTGGTACATACCCTCAGCCTCGAGGGAGAACTACTCCCTCCTCGTCATGGAGAGCACCAGGATGATGAAGATGGCCACCAGAGAGGGATGCCCCCTCCGGTAGGGTGTCAGAACGGATCTAGATTGGCTTTCGGTGGCTACGGAGGCTTCTGGCGGCGGAACTCCCGATCTATTGTGCTTTCTGGAGGTTTCAGTATTTATATGATTTTTTGGCATAGGTCTCACATCAGGGGGGGGACTCTGGGTTGTCCACGAGGCAGGGGCCCATGCCCAGGGGGTGGGCGCGCCCCCACCCTCATGGGCAGCCTAGGACTCTCCTGGACCAACTCTTTTACTCCGGGGTCTTCTTTTGGTCCATAAAAAATCGTCAAAAATTGGCGCGTCAATTGGACTTCGTTTGGTATTCCTTTTCTGTAAAACTCAAAAACAAGGAAAAAACAGAAATGGGCACTGGGCTCTAGGTTAATAGGTTAGTCCCAAAAATCATATAAAATAGCATATGAATGCATATAAAACATCCAAGGTTGATAATATAATAGCATGGAACAATCAAAAATTATAGATACGTTGGAGACGTATCAGCATCCCTAAGCTTAATTCCTGCTCGTCCTCGAGTATGTAAATGATAAAAACAGAATTTTTGATGTGGAATGCAACCTAACATATTTATCCATGTAGTTCTATTTATTGTGGCAAGAATATTCAGATCCATAAGATTCAAGACAAAAGTTTAATGTTGACATAAAAATAATAATACTTCAAGCATACTAACAAAGCAATCATGTCTTCTCAAAATAACATGGCCAAAGAAAGCTATCCCTACAAAATCATATAGTATGGCTATGCTCCATCTTCACCACGCAACATATTTAAATCATGCACAACCCCGATGAAAAGCCAAGCAATTGTTTCATACTTTTGATGTTCTCAAAAATTTTCAATCTTCGCGCAATACATGAGCATGAGCCATGGACATAGCACTATAGGTGGAATAGAATGGTGGTTGTGGAGAAGACAAAAGGGAGAAGATAGTCTCACACCAACTAGGCGTATCAACGGGCAATGGAGATGCCCATTAATAGATATCAATGTGAGTGAGTAGGGATTGCCATGCAACGGATGCACTAGAGCTATAAATGTATGAAAGCTCAACAAAAGAAACTAAGTGGGTGTGTATCCAACTTGCTTGCTCACGAAGACCTAGGGCACTTGAGGAGGCCCATTGTTGGAATATACAAGCCAAGTTCTATAATGAAAGATTCCCACGAGTATATGAAAGTAACAACATAAGAGACTCTCTATCATGAAGATCATGGTGCTACTTTGAAGCACAAGTGTGGTAAAATGATAGTAGCATTGTCCCTTCTCTCTTTTTCTCTAATTTTTTTATTTTTTTATTTTATTTTTTATTTGGGCCTTTTCTCTTTTTTATGGCCTCTTTTTTTATTTGTTTTTATTTTTCGTCTGGAGTCTCATCCCGACTTATGGGGGAATCATAGTCTCCATCATCCTTTCATCACTGGGACAATGCTCTAATAATGATGATCATCACACTTTTATTTACTTACAACTCAAGAATTACAACTCGATACTAAGAACAAAATATGACTCTATATGAATGCCTCTGGCGGTGTACCGGGATGTGCAATGACTCATGAGTGACATGTATGAAAGAATTATGAACGGTGGCTTTGCCACAAATACGATGTCAACTACATGATCATGCAAAGCAATATGACAATGATGAAGCGTGTCATAATAAACGGAACGGTGGAAAGTTGCATGGCAATATATCTCGAAATGGCTATGGAAATGCCATGATAGGTAGGTATGGTGGCTGTCTTGAGGAAGATATATGGTGGGTTTATGGTACCGGCGAAAGTTGCGCAGTACTAGAGAGGCTAGCAATGGTGGAAGGGTGAGAGTGCGTATAATCCATGGACTCAACATTAGTCATAAAGAACTCACATACTTATTGAAAAAATCTATTAGTTATCAAAACAAAGTACTACGCGCATGCTCCTAGGGGGATAGATTGGTAGGAAAAGACCATCGCTCGTCCCCGACCGCCACTCATAAGGAAGACAATCAATAAATAAATCATGCTCTGACTTCATCACATAACGGTTCACCATACGTGCATGCTACGGGAATCACAAACTTCAACACAAGTATTTCTCAAATTCACAACTACTCAACTAGCATGACTCTAATATCACCATCTCCATATCTCAAAACAATTATCAAGTATCAAACTTCTCATAGTATTCAATGCACTTTATATGAAAGTTTTTATTGTGCCCATCTTGGATGCCCATCATATTAGGACTAAATTCATAACCAAAGCAAATTACTATGCTTTTTAGGACTCTCAAAATAATATAAGTGAAGCATGAGAGTTCATCTATTTCTTCAAAATAAAACCACCACCGTGCTCTAAAAATATATAAGTGAAGCACTAGAGCAAATGACAAACTACTCCGAAAGATATAAGTGAAGATCAATGAGTAGTCGAATAATTATGCAACTATGTGAAGACTCTCTAACATTTAAGAATTTCAGATCTTGGTATTTTATTCAAACAGCAAGCAAAACAAAATAAAATAAATTGACGCTCCAAGCAAAACACATATCATGTGGTAAATAAAAATATAGCTACAAGTAAAGTTACCGATGAACGAAGACGAAAGAGGGGATGCCTTCCGGGGCATCCCCAAGCTTAGGCTCTTGGTTGTCCTTGAATATTGCCTTGGGGTGCCTTGTGAATCCCCAAGCTTAGGCTCTTTCCAATCCTTGTTCCATAATCCATCCAAACTTAACCCAAAACTTGAAAACTTCACAACACAAAACTCAAAAAAGAAAATCTCGTGAGCTCTGTTAGCGAAAGAAAACAAAACACCACTTCAAGGTACTGTAATGAACTCATTCTTTATTTATATTGGTGTTAAACCTACTGTATTCCAACTTCTATATGGTCTATAAACTATTTCACTAGCCATAGATTCATCAAAATAAGCAAACAACACATGAAAAACAGAATCTGTCAAAAACAGAACAGTCTGTAGTAATCTGTGACTAACGAAAACTTATAGGACCCCAAATATTCTAAAATAAATTTCTGGACGTGAGAAATTTATCTATTAATCATCTGCAAAAATAATTAACTAAATATCACTCTCCAATAAAAAATGGCAGCAATTCTCGTGAGCGCTAAAGTTTCTGTTTTTTTACAGCAAGATCAACAAAGACTTTCCCCAAGTCTTCCCAAAGGTTCTACTTGGCACAAACACTAATTAAAACATAAAACCACATCTATAAAGAGGCTATATGAAATATTTATTACTACACATGAACAAAAATCAAGGAACAAAAATAAAAATTGGGTTGCCTCCCAACAAGCGTTATCGTTTAACGCCCCTAGCTAGGCATGATGATTCCAATGATGCTCACATAAAAGATAAGAATTGTAATATAAAGAGAGTATCATGAAGAATATGACTTGCACATTTAAGTCTAACCCACTTCCTATGCATAGGGATTTTGTGAGCAAACAACTTATCGAAACAATAATCAACTAGCATAGGAAGGCAAAACAAGCATAACTTTGAAACTTTAAGCACATAGAGTGGAAACTTGATATTATTGCCATTCCTACAAGCATAAGTTCCTCCCTCATAATAATTTTCAGTTGCATCATGAATGAATTCAACAATATAACCATCACCTAAAGCATTCTTTTCATGATCTACAAGCATAGAAATTTTATTACTCTCCACACAAGCAAAAATTTTCTCATGAATAATAGTGGGAGCAAACTCAACAAAATAATTATCATGTGAGCCATAATCCAATTGAATACTAAAATCATGATGACAAGTTTCATGGATATCATTATTCTTTATAGCATACAAGTCATCACAATAATCATCATAGATAGCAACTTTGTTCTCATAATCAATTGGAACCTCTTCCGAAATAGTGGATTCATCACAAAATAAAGTCATGACCTCTCCAAATCCACTTTCATCAATATAATCATCATAAGTAGGAGGCATGCTTTCATCATAATAAATTTGCTTATCAAAACTTGGGGGACAAATAATATCATCTTCATCAAACATAGCTTCCGCAAGCTTGTGGCTCTGCATATCATTAGCATCATGGATATTCAAGAAATTCATACTAACAACATTGCAATCATGCTCATCATTCAAAGATTTAGTGCCAAACATTTTAATGCATTCTTCTTCTAACACCTTGGCACAATTTTCCTTTTCATCATACTTAAGAAAGATATTAAAAAGATGAAGCGTATGAGACAAACTCAATTCCAATTTTTTTTGTAGTTTTCTTTTATAAACTAAACTAGTGCTAAAACAAGAAACAAAAAGATTCGATTGCAAGATCTAAAGATATACCTTCAAGCGCTAACATCCCCGGCAACGGCACCAGAAAAGAGCTTGATGTCTACTACATAACCTTCTTCTTGTAGACATTGTTGGGCCTCCAAGTGCAAAGGTTTGTAGGACAGTAGAAAATTTCCCTCGAGTGGATGACCTAAGGTTTATCAATCCGTAGGAGGCGTAGGATGAAGATGGTCTCTCTCAAGCAACCCTGCAACCAAATAACAAAGAGTCTCTTGTGTCCCCAACACACCCAATACAATGGTAAATTGTATAGGTGCACTAGTTCGGCGAAGAGATGGTGATACAAATGGTATATGGTTAGTAGATAATGGTTTTTGTAATCTGAAAATATAAAAACAACAAGGTAACTAATGATAAAAGTGAGCACAAACGGTATTGCAATGCTAGGAAACAAGGCCTAGGGTTCATACTTTCACTAGTGCAAGTTCTCTCAACAATAATAACATAGTTGGATCATATAACTATCCCTCAACATGCAACAAAGAGTCACTCCAAAGTCACTAATAGCAGAGAACAAACGAAGAGATTATGGTAGGATAAGAAACCACCTCAAAGTTATTCTTTCCAATCAATGCGTTGGGCTATTCCTATAAGTGTCACAAACAGCCCTAGAGTTCGTACTAGAATAACACCTTAAGACACAAATCAACTGTAGCGACCAGACCTCAAACGGTCCAATCTCTGTGCTCAGGTGTCATCCCTGGATCAGTAATGCTGACACCACACAGTACTTGAAGGATTTATAATAGAGTAGCAATCACACACTTATTACATCGAGTGCCTCAAAAGAGAACTTATTACAATAAATATGGCTTAAGGCCATCTAATAACGATAACAGCGGAAGGATTGGAAGATAAGTGAGTCCATCAAATCCAACGGCATCACTGAGTATAGAACCACGACCTAAAGGCACCTTAATCATCATCTGAAAATTCTGCAACATTAACGTTGCAGCCTAAAATGGGTCAGCACATGGAATATGCTGGCAATGTAACACATAGAGAGTAATGGAATGAAATAGGCTATTATATATGCATATATGGCTGGTGGAAAGCTCTATGGTTATAGTTTGCGTAAAGCCAATTTTTCCCTACTGCAAAGGAATAAATTTTATTTAACTATCATGGTAGTTGTTAAACATTGAGAATGGTTGACAACATTCTCAATCCCAATTAAGCATCATCATTAAACAAAACCCAAAAAAATTAATTTTAGAGTAACATGTTGAGATTCACATGATAATCCAGGTACTAGATACTCAAGATGTCCATAACCGTGGACACGGCTAACCATGATTAGTTTATACACTCTGCAGAGGTTTGCGCACTTTTCCCCACAAGACTCGATCTCCTCCGCTGGATTTCTCGCACTACATGGTGTTTGAGAAACGGATGACCGAGACATAGTCTTTCAGAAGTGTTAGCACCTTACGAACGGGTAGACCGTACCAACCTACATCCCCTACATCTGCTAGTCTACCACTATAAGAGTTCGCACGACTTAGTCAACTATGCTAGAGCCCATAGTAGCTTGTGGCTACACACGGAAGTTTCTAGCATGAATAATCTCATGATCCCTTTGAGCCTGGGTGGCGGTCCAAAAGAAAACAGGCAATCGCTGGAATACCGAGGTGCCTCAATCCACCCAGATGTGTGTTTAGGTTGCCACCTTAAATAAACCATTAATTAACAATCTCACATCTGTCAAGGATACACTCACCCAATCCACGTCTACTAGCATAGCATGGCATAATAAGCAAACGTAGAAGTAACTCCCAAAGGTTTGATAATAAACAGGTAATAGGTTCTACCTCAACTACTTCCCAAACCCACAATTTAATTAGGTCCTAATCATGCAATGTGTGAGGATTGATCTAATGCAATAAAACTGGGTAGTAGGAGGTATGATCAAAGTGTTACTTGCCTTGCTGATGATCCGCAAAACCTAGCGATTTGAAGTAGCAAGCGGCACACTCCGGGTACTCTATCGCAAAAAAACAAGCATACAATAAGTAATCAAGTAAGGCATAGGTGAAACACGAATAAAAGATCTAACCAGAAAGTTCAACTTAAGAACTCCAGTTGGCAAAAGAATCAAAACGAACGAAGCAACGAAAGACAAACGGCAAAAGAAACAAGCTTCGTTTACTATTCTGGATCTAGGGCAATTTTTTACAATGGCAAAATCTTGTTTAAGTTGGTTAAACGGAAAGAGGGTTTCGAGACGAAACTCCAGGCGCTTGAATCGCCTGATTCCGATAAACGAGCGAAAATTTAAACTAAAACGAACATCGGATCAGAGATCGCGGTCAGAAAAACCGCGGATTTAATCCGAGAAAAAGAAAAACGACGAACAGGTTAACGAACAAACGTTCGTTAACAGGAACTAAACGAAAAACGCGTTCGTTAAAATGAACGGACGAGCGGGCGCTCGCTAAATAAATAAACCATAGAAAACTGATCTATTTAAAAAACGAAAACTAGGGTTTTCGAAAAAAACCGAAGCGGCCTTTTCTAAAAAACTGTTCGGCGGCTACCTCGGCGGCGGCGCTCCGGAGAGGCTCCGGCAGGGCGGCAGGTGGCGCGAGGCGGCGGGGCGGCGGCTCCGGGCGGCGCGGGGCGGCGGCAGGCAGCGCGGTGGCGGATGGCGGCGCGGCGGCGGGGCGTGCGGCGGCGGCGGCGGTGCTGGTGTGGTTGCAGGGGGGCGGCGGCGGTTATAAAGGGGCGGGGGAGGTCGACTTGGGGGAGGGGTCGGCCTCGGGAGGTGTGTCCTCCCCAGACACGGCAGTGGCGGCGATCGGGACTCCGGTCCCGATCCGGCTGGAGGCGGCGGCGGCTGGCTGGGCCTGCCCGCTCGGCTGGGCCCTTGGCCTAGTCAGGCGCGGGGTTTTTTTAAAACAATTTTGCTGCGCCAAAAAAAATTCTAGAAAAATAAATAAAAATCTAAAAATGCCAAAACAAATATTCTTCGTCTAAATAAAATATTTAGAACAGGATGAACATTTTTTTGGCTCTAAATGCAATTTTTGAAAACGTGTATTTTTTCCTAAATTCAAATAAAATAGCAAATAAAACCAAAATAAAATCTTATTTGATTTTTTTATTAAATCCTCAATATTTTTTATTTTTGGGAAAGTCATTTTATTCCATCTCTCATATTTCGATAATAGAAATAATTGAAGATAAAATAAATAAAATCAAATGATCCTATTTTCAAAATTTGAGGAAACTCAAATATGAAAATAACGAAATCCCCAACTCTCTCCGAGGGTCCTTGAGTTGCATAGAATTTCGAGGATCCACCAAAATGCAAATAAAATATGCTATGCAATGATGATCTAGTGTATAACATTCCAAATTGAAAATTTGGGATGTTACAAACCTACCCCCCTTAAGATGAATCTCGCCCTCGAGATTCGGGTTGGCTAGAAAATAGGTGAGGGTGGTCCTTCAGCAATTCTTCCTCTCGCTCCCAGGTGGCTTCATCCTCCGTGTGGTGGCTCCACTGAACTTTGCAAAACTTGATAACCTTGATGCGGGTGACTCGACTGGCATACTCTAGAATCTTAACTGGTTTCTCCTCATAGGTCAAATCATTGTCCAACTGAATTGCTTCCAGCGGCACCGTATCTCTCAGCAGTATATCAGCCATTTCTGCGTGGCACTTTTTCAACTGGGAAACGTGGAATATGTTGTGAACTTCTGACAATCCTTCGGGCAACTCCAACTTATAGGCTACTTCTCCCATACGCTCCAAAACTTTGTATGGGCCTACAAAACGTGGCGCTAATTTTCCCTTAACTCCAAAGCGCTTAACTCCTCGAAGTGGTGATACTCGAAGATAAACTCGGTCTCCGACTTCGTAAACTGTCTCTTGCGTTTTGAATCTGCGTAGCTCTTCTGCCTGGACTGAGCTACCTTGAGCCTATCGCGAATCAATTTCACTTTCTGTTCAGACTCCTTAATCCGATCCGGTCCAAACAACTGACGGTCTCCAACTTCATCCCACGACAATGGGGTCCTGCACCTCCTTCAGTACAAGGCTTCGAAAGGGGCCATCTTCAAACTGGATTGATAACTGTTGTTGTAAGAGAACTCTGCATATGGTAAATTCTCGTCCCAACTAGATCCATAATCTAGCGCACAAGCTCTTAACATATCCTCCAAAATCTGATTGACTCTCTCGGTCTGTCCATCTTTCTGCGGATGGAAAGCTGTACTAAACTCCAGTATGCTACCCAAAGCTTCATGCAACTGATTCCAGAACTTTGAGGTGAATTGGGTTCCTCTATCTGATACAATGCTCCTTGGAACTCCATGCAGACATACGATTATGGTCATGTATATCTTTGCCTACTTTGCACTTGTATAGGTAGTCTTCACTGGAATGAAATGAGCTACCTTTGTCAAATGATCGACTACAACCCAAATCGAGTCATAGCCTGAACGAGTTCTGGGCAATCCTATGATAAAATCCATGCCTAACTGATCCCACTTCCATTCGGGTATCGGCAATGGCTGTAGCAATCCTGCTGGCTTCTGATGCTCTGCCTTTACTCTCTGGCATACATCACAAACTGCTACATATTCCGCAATATCCTTCTTCATTCCGGTCCACCAGAAAGTATCCTTCAAATGCAAATACATCTTGGTATTTCCTGGGTGAATCAAATATGGTGAATCATGGGCCTCTTGCAGAATTAACTTCCTGATCTCCGAATCATTAGGCACATAAACACGGTCTTCAAACCATAAGGTATCGTGCTCATCCTCACGAATTCCCTTAGTTTTTCCTTTGCTCATTTTCTCCTTAATAGAAGCGATCTCTTTGTCAGTCCTTTGAGCTTCTCTGATCTTATCCATCAAAGTAGACTGAATCTCCAATGCTGCTACATAGCCTCTCGGAACTATTTCCAAACATAGCTCACGAAGATTCTCGGCTAACTCCCTTGGTAAATCTCCCGTCATTAAGGTGTTGACATGACTTTTACGGCTCAACGCGTCAGCTACTACGTTAGCCTTTCCGGGGTGATAATGCAATCTCATATCATAATCCTTGATGAGCTCCAACCATCTCCTTTGCCTGAGGTTCAACTCCTTCTGCGTGAAAATATACTTCAAACTCCTGTGATCCGTGTACACCTCACAATGGTTTCCAATGATAAAATGTCTCCAGGTTTTCAATGCATGTACTACGGCTGCTAACTCCAAATCATGCGTAGCATAATTCAACTCATGAGGTTTGAGCTGTCGTGAGGCATAGGAAACAACTCTTCCTTCCTGCATAAGCACTGCTCCAAGTCCTCGACGTGAAGCATCGCAATACACCTCATAATCCTTGGTCTGATCTGGTAAAATCAACACAGGTGATGTAACCAAACGTTTCTTCAACTCCTGGAAACTGGCCTCACATTCCTCAGTCCATATGAACTTGGTGTCCTTTTTCAACAACTCTGTCATAGGCTTCGCAATCTTCAAGAAATTCTCAATAAATCTCCGGTAGTATCCTGCGAGTCCAAGAAAACTCCAAATCTCTCCAACTGTTGTTGGGGCTTCCCAATTGGTCACGGTATCAACTTTAGTGGGATCTACTGCTATACCTTCTCCCGATATAGCGTGTCCGAGAAATCCAACTTCCTTCAACCAAAACTCACATTTGCTAACCTTGGCATATAATTGATGTTCTCTGAGCTTACCAAGTACCAAACGCAAATGCTCCTTATGCTCCTCTTCATTCTTCGAGTAAACCAGGATATCATCAATGAACACTACGACGAACTTATCCAGAAACTCCATAAACACCTTGTTCATCATGTTCATAAAATATGCAGGTGCGTTAGTCAGACCAAATGACATAACGATATACTCGTACAGCCCATACCTGGTAGTAAAAGCCGTCTTAGGTATATCCTGTTCTCGAATCTTCAACTGGTGGTATCCTGATCGCAGATCGATCTTGGAAAATACCTTAGCTCCTTGCAATCGATCAAACAGATCATTGATCATCGATAGTGGGTACTTGTTCTTGATGGTTACTTCATTCAATCCTCGATAATCAACAACCATCCTTAACGATCCATCCTTCTTCTCCACTAGAAGTATTGGCGATCCCCAAGGTGAAGAACTTGGGCGAATATATCCTTTATCCAGTAACTCCTTAATCTGCTTCTTAATCTCCACCAAATCCTTTGCGGGCATCCTATATGGTCTCTTTGATATTGGCCCTGTGCCTGGCAAAAGCTCAATAAAAAACTCAATATCTCTATCCGGTGGCATGCCTGGCAATTCCTCTGAAAATACATCCGGGAAATCCTTCACCACTGGTACTTCCTCCTGCACAACTCCTGTTAAACAATTTACTTGAGTCCTCTTTGGCACATGCCGGGATACACACTTGATCCTTCTTCCTTCTGGGGTGGTAAGCATAATTGACTTACTGGCACATTCAATATTCCCTTCATACTTTGATAACCAATCCATGCCTAATATCACATCCAATCCTTGAGATTCCAACACTATTAGGTCTGAGGGAAATACGTAGTTACCAATCCTTAATGGTAACCGATCACACCATAGACTAGCCATATACTCTACTCCAGGCGAGGTTACTAACATGGGTGATCTAAGGGCTTGGGTTGGTAGTTTATACTTATCCACAAATCCCCTTGATATGTATGAATGTGATGCACCAGTATCAAAAAGAACGGGTGCAGTAAATGACTTAACCAAAATCTTACCGATTACTACATCCGGCTGCTCTTCAACCTCCTCCACGTTAACGTGGTCCACCTGTCCCCTGTTGAAAGGGTTCGGCTCCTTCCTAGAGCTTCCATTGCCATTTCCATTCTGGGATTCAGGACATTCATTGGCATAATGTCCGGTCTTCTGGCACTTAAAGCAAGTGACTTGGTTTAGGTCTTTCTTGGCTGGGGTCGATGGGTTGGTGCGGTTCTGGCCGTTGCTTCCTCCATTCCCATTACCATTCTTGGTGCCATTGTGGTTGTGCGAGCTACCTCCTCCATGGGTATGCTGAAAATGTCCCCCTGGTCTAGGGGTAAAACGTGGCTTCTGCTGAGCTCCTGAATTGTACTTTCCTTGCCCATACTTCCTCTTGCCATTCTCAATCTGCTGCTGCTTCCCTTCAACCATGAGAGCACGATCTACCAACTCCTGGTAGTTGTTGAAGGTTGCTACCATCAACTGCATGCTCAACTCATCATTCAATCCTTCCAGAAACTTCTCCTGCTTAGCTGCATCCGTAGCAACGTCATCTGGGGCATAACGTGCTAACTTACTAAAGTCCTCCACATACTGGCCAACTGTCCATCCTCCTTGGCGCAAGTTGCGAAACTCTTGCTTCTTCATGGCCATAGCTCTTGCTGAAACATGGGCAGTACGAAAAGCCTGCTGAAACTGGTCCCACGTGACAGTGTCGACAGGGAAAGTGGTTGTGAAATTCTCCCACCATGATGCTGCGGGTCCTTCCAGCTGATGTGCGGCAACACTTCACCTTTTCCGTATCCGTGCATCCTGCTGTGGTCAACTCCCTTGCTGTCTTGCAGAGCCAATCATCTGCTACTATCGGCTCGGTGCTACTGGAAAACACCAGCGGATGCAGCCTAAGAAACGGGCTAAGTGATCAACAGGTGGTGGTGGTGGTGGGTTGTTGTTGTTGTTCCCCTGATTCTGATTCTGGACTAGCAACTGCATCAATGTGTTCTGCTGCTGGATCAACTAGGTGAGCTCCGGTGGGAAGGTAAATCCGGGGTCACGTCTCAGAGGCATCTGAGGGTTTAGAAAAGATGAGATTTAAGAATAGAGGGGGGTCTAAAGAGAAAACACTACCCATATGCACATGAGACAAAAGCAAACAATTCATTTCATTCAATCAATCAAACAAGGGCATACAATTGATCTAACTATCGCAAAAGTGCTCGAACTACTATATTTACATGGTGGACTACTACTAATGTTGTGGTGGTCTACTAGAAATATTCTTCGGTTGCAGACTCCATGATATCTGCTCCAGCTTCATCAACATAGTCATCATCGCTATCATCTGGATCCGAGTCGGTGTCTTCGATGATGATTTAGTCTTCTGGGCGAATCTCCTTGGGTTCTTCGTCTTCTTCTACCGGGGTAGGGTCTCCCATGAATATTCCAATCTTCTTGATTAGATCGTCATTCTTCTCTACTAATACTTCGATTTCCTCTTCATAATCTTCACGTGTAGCCTTGAGTTCTTCCTCTAGTTCCTTGATTCTTGTCCTCGCCTTCTTCAGATCTATCATGTCGGCGCACACCTGATTCTCTTGACGTCGAATGTGTTGGTTTAACTCCTGGATAAAAGCTGCAACTGATCTATCCTTCGTGGTGCTGATCATCTCCCAATGCTCATCTCGACACCCACAAATCTGGTAGATAGTATCCTTGAGATCATTGCGGTAAACTTCTCCAATGCGTCCCATGGCGATGTGAGCTGCCATGCTCTTTCCGAGACTCCAAGTTGGTGCCTCAAAAGAAAACTCTATGGGCTCAGTGACTGGCATGAACGTCCTTCCTGGAACTTGAACTTGAATCATCCAGTGCTTTTCTTCAGGTAAAGTGGCGTTGTAAGTCTCGGTGAAGCTTGGTACTCCTATGTTCAGGTATCTAGTGACTTCCTTCAAGTGACGTCCAAAGGGTGTATCTTCATCCGGTTGCGTGAACTTGTTCCTTGCATCCGCCATCCTAAAAGAGTAGAAAAGATGAGAAGTCAGAATGAGAAGAGAGTGAGTAGTGATCTAGGTCTTTAGCTTAGTGGTCGTTTCCTACAGTCAGCGTGTGCTCTAATACCATCTTGTAGCGACCAGACCTCAAACGGCCAATCTCTGTGCTCAGGTGACATCCCTGGATCAGTAATGCTGACACCACACAGTACTTGAAGGATTTATAACAGAGTAGCAATCACACACTTATTACATCGAGTGCCTCAAAAGAGAACTTATTACAATAAATATGGCTTAAGGCCATCTAATAACGATAACAGCGGAAGGCTTGGAAGATAAGTGAGTCCATCAACTCCAACGGCATCACTGAGTATAGAACCACGACCTAAAACTCCTTAATCGTCGTCTGAAAAGTCTGCAACATTAACGTTGCAGCCCGAAACGGGTCAGCACATGGAATATGCTGGCAATGTAACACATAGAGAGTAATGGAATGAAATAGGCTATTCTATATGCATATATGGCTGGTGGAAAGCTCTATGGTTACAGTTTTGCATAAAGCCAATTTTCCCCTACTACAAAGGAATAAATTTTATTTAACTATCATGGTAGTTGTTAAACATTGAGAATGGTTGACAGCATTCTCAATCCCAATTAAGCATCATCATTAAACAAAACCCAACAAAATTAATTTTAGAGTAACATGTTGAGATTCACATGATAATCTAGGTACTAGATACTCAAGATGTCCATAACCGGGGACACGGCTTACCATGATTAGTTTATATACTCTGTAGAGGTTTGCGCACTTTTCCCCACAAGACTCGATCTCCTCCGCTGGATTTCTCGCACTACATGGTGTTTGAGAAACGGATGACCGAGACATAGTCTTTCAGAAGAGCTAGCACCTTACGAACGGGTAGACCGTACCAACCTACATCCCCTACATCTGCTAGTCTACCACTGTAAGAGTTCGCACGACTTAGTCAACTATGCTAGAGCCCATAGTAGCTTGTGGATGCACACGGAAGTTTCTAGCATGAATAATCTCATGATCCCTTTGAGCCTGGGTGGTGGTCCAAAAGAAAACAGGCAATCGCTGGAATACCGAGGTACCTCAATCCACCCAGATGTGTGTTTAGGTTTCCACCTTAAATAAACCATTAATTAACAATCTCACACCTGTCATGGATACACTCACCCAATCCACGTCTACTAGCATAGCATGGCATAATAAGCAAAGGTAGAAGTAACTCCCAAAGGTTTGATAATAAACAGGTAATAGGTTCTACCTCAACTACTTCCCAAACCCACAATTTAATTAGATCCTAATCATGCAATGTGTCAGGATTGATCTAATGCAATAAAACTGAAGGAAATATGCCCTAGAGGCAATAATAAAGTTATTATTTATTTCCTTATATCATGATAAATGTTTATTATTCATGCTAGAATTGTATTAACCGGAAACATAATACATGTGTGAATACATAGACAAACAGAGTGTCACTAGTATGCCTCTACTAGACTAGCTCGTTAATCAAAGATGGTTATGTTTCCTAACCATGGACAAAGAGTTGTTATTTAATTAACGGGATCACATCATTAGGTGAATGATCTGATTGACATGACCCATTCCATTAGCTTAGCAACCGATCGTTTAGTATGTTGCTATTGCTTTCTTCATGACTTATACATGTTCCTATGACTATGAGATTATGCAACTCCCGTTTGCCGGAGGAACACTTTGTGTGCTACCAAACGTCACAACGTAACTGGGTGATTATAAAGGTGCTCTACAGGTGTCTCCAATGGTACATGTTGGGTTGGCATATTTCGAGATTAGGATTTGTCACTCCGATTGTCGGAGAGGTATCTCTGGGCCCTCTCGGTAATGCACATCACATAAGCCTTGCAAGCATTGCAACTAATGAGTTAGTTGTGAGATGATGCATTACGGAACGAGTAAAGAGACTTGCCGGTAACGAGATTGAACTAGGTATTGAGATACCGACGATCGAATCTCGAGCAAGTAACATACCGATGACAAAGGGAACAACGTATGTTGTTATGCGGTCTGACCGATAAAAGATCTTCATAGAATATGTAGGAGCTAATATGAGCATCCAGGTTCCGCTATTGGTTATTGACCGGAGACATGTCTCGGTCATGTCTACATTGTTCTCGAACCCATAGGGTCCGCACGCTTAAGGTTTTGATGATAGTTATATTATGAGTTTATGCATTTTGATGTACCGAAGTTTGTTCGGAGTCCCGGATGTGATCACGGACATGACGAGGAGTCTCGAAATGGTCGATACATAAAGATTGATATATTGGAAGCCTATATTTGGATATCGGAAGTGTTCCTGGTGAAATTGGGATTTTACCGGAGTACCGGGAGGTTACCGGAACCCCCCGGGAGGTATGTGGGCCTTAGTGGGCCTTAGTGGAAGAGAGGAGAGGTGGCCAGGGCTGGGCTGCGCGCCCCTCCCCCCCTAGTCCGAATAGGACAAGGAGAGGGGGCCGGCGCCCCCCTTCCTTCTCTCTCTCCTCTTTCCCCCCTCCCGAATCCTATTCCAACTAGGAAAGGGGGGAATCCTACTCCCGGAGGGAGTAGGACTCCTCCTGGCGCGCCCTCTCCTGGCCGGCCGCACCCCCCCTTTAATCCTTTATATACGGAGGCAGGGAGCACCCCTAGACACACAAGTTGATCCACGTGATCATATTCTTAGCCGTGTGCGGTGCCACCTTCCACCATAGTCCTCGATAATATTGTAGCGGTGCTTAGGCGAAGCCCTGCGACGGTAGAACATCAAGATCATCACCACGCCGTCGTGCTGACGGAACTCTTCCCCAACACTTTGCTGGATCGGAGTCCGGGGATCGTCATCGAGCTGAACATGTGCTAGAACTCGGAGGTGTCGTAGTTTCGGTGCTTGATTGGTCGGGCTGTGAAGACGTACGACTACATCAACCACGTTGTGCTAACGCTTCCGTTGTTGATCTACAAGGGTACGTAGATCACACTCTCCCCTCTCGTTGCTATGCATCACCATGATATTGCGTGTACGTAGGAATTTTTTTGAAATTACTACGTTACCCAACAGTGGTATCAGAGCCTAGGTTTTATATGTTGATGTTATATGCACGAGTAGAACACAAGTGAGTTGTGGGCGATATAAGTCATACTGCTTACCAGCATGTCATACTTTGGTTCGGCGGTATTGTTGGACGAAGCGGCCCGGACCGACATTACGCGTACGCTTACGCGAGACCGGTTCTCCTGACGTGCTTTGCACAAAGGTGGCTAGCGGGTGATAGTTTCTCCAACTTTAGTTGAACCGAGTGTGGCTACGCCCGGTCCTTGCGAAGGTTAAAACAGCACCAACTTGACAAACTATCGTTGTGGTTCTGATGCATAGGTAAGATTGGTTCTTGCTTAAGCCCATAGCAGCCACGTAAAACATGCAACAACAAAGTAGAGGACGTCTAACTTGTTTTTGCAGGGCATGTTGTGATGTGATATGGTCAAGACATGATGCTAAACTTTATTGTATGAGATGATCATGTTTTGTAACTGAGTTATCGGCAACTGGCAGGAGCCATATGATTGTCGCTTTATTGTATGCAATGCAATCGCGTTGTAATGCTTTACTTTATCACTAAGCGGTAGCGATAGTCGTGGAAGCATAAGATTAGCGAGACGACAACGATGCTGCGATGGAGATCAAGGTGTTGCGCCGGTGACGATGGTGATCACGACGGTGCTTCGAAGATGGAGATCACAAGCACAAGATGATGATGGCCATATCGTATCACTTATATTGATTGCATGTGATGTTTATCTTTTATGCATCTTATCTTGCTTTGATTGACGGTAGCATTATAAGATGATCTCTCACTAATTATCAAGAAGTGTTCTCCCTGAGTATGCACCGTTGTGAAAGTTCTTCGTGCTGAGACACCACGTGATGATCGGGTGTGATAGGCTCTACGTTCAAATACAACGGGTGCAAAACAGTTGCACACGCGGAATACTCAGGTTATACTTGACGAGCCAAGCATATACAGATATGGCCTCGGAACACGGAGACCGAAAGGTCGAGCATGAATCATATAGTAGATATGATCAACATAGCGATGTTCACCAATGAAACTACTCCATCTCACGTGATGATCGGACATGGTTTAGTTGATTTGGATCACGTAATCACTTAGAGGACTAGAGGGATGTCTATCTAAGTGGGAGTTCTTTAAGTAATATGATTAATTGAACCTAAATTTATCATGAACTTGGTACCTGATAGTATCTTGCTTATTCATGTTTGATTGTAGATAGATGGCCCGTGCTGTTGTTCCGTTGAATTTTAATGCGTTCCTTGAGAAAGCAAAGTTGAAAGATGATGGTAGCAATTACACGGACTGGGTCCGTAACTTGAGGATTATCCTCATTGCTGCACAGAAGAATTATGTCCTGGAAGCACCGCTGGGTGCCAGGCCTGCTGCTGGAGCAACACCAGATGTTATGAACGTCTGGCAGAGCAAAGCTGATGACTACTCGATAGTTCAGTGTGCCATGCTTTACGGCTTAGAATCAGGACTTCAATGACGTTTTGAACGTCATGGAGCATATGAGATGTTCCAGGAGTTGAAGTTAATATTTCAAGCAAATGCCCGGATTGAGAGATATGAAGTCTCCAATAAGTTCTATAGCTGCAAGATGGAGGAGAACAGTTCTGTCAGTGAGCACATACTCAAAATGTCTGGGTATAATAATCACTTGATTTAATTGGGAGTTAATCTTCCAGATGATTGTGTCATTGACAGAATTCTCCAATCACTGCCACCAAGCTACAAGAGCTTCGTGATGAACTATAATATGCAAGGGATGAATAAGACTATCCCCGAGCTCTTCGCAATGCTGAAAGCTGCGAAGGTAGAAATCAAAAAGGAGCATCAAGTGTTGATGGTCAACAAGACCACTAGTTTCAAGAAAAAGGGCAAAGGGAAGAAGAAGGGGAACTTCAAAAGGAACAGCAAGCAAGTTGCTGCTCAAGAGAAGAAACCTAAACCTGGACCTAATCCTGAAACTGAGTGCTTCTACTGCAAGCAGACTGGTCACTGGAAGCGGAACTGCCTCAAGTATTTGGCGGATAAGAAGGATGGCAAGGTGAACAAAGGTATATGTGATATACATGTTATTGATGTGTACCTTACTAATGCTCGCAGTAGCACCTGGGTATTTGATACTGGTTCTGTTGCTAATATTTGCAACTCGAAACAGGGACTACAGATTAAGCAAAGATTGGCTAAGGACGAGGTGACGATGCGCGTGGGAAATGGTTCCAAAGTCGATGTGATCGCAGTCGGCATGCTACCTCTACATCTACCTTCGGGATTAATATTAGACCTAAATAATTGTTATTTGGTGCCAGCGTTAAGCATGAACATTATATCTGGATCTTGTTTGATGCGAGACAGTTATTCATTTAAATCAGAGAATAATGGTTGTTCTATTTACATGAGTAATATCTTTTATGGCCATGCACCCTTAAAGAGTGGTCTATTCTTATTAAATCTCGATAGTAGTGACACACATATTCATAGTGTTGAAACCAAAAGATGCAGAGTTGATAATGATAGTGCAACTTATTTGTGGCACTGCCGTTTAGGTCATATCGATATAAAGCGCATGAAGAAACTCCATACTGATGGGCTTTTGGAACCACTTGATTATGAATCACTTGGTACTTGCGAACCGTGCCTTATGGGTAAGATGACAAAAACACCGTTCTCCGATACTATGGAGAGAACAACAGATTTGTTAGAAATCATACATACAGATGTATGTGGTCCGATGAATGTTGAGGCTCGTGGCGGATATCGTTATTTTCTCACCTTCACAGATGACTTAAGCAGATATGGGTATATCTACTTAATGAAACACAAGTCTGAAACGTTTGAAAAGTTCAAAGAATTTTAGAGTGAAGTTGAAAATCATCGTAACAAGAAAATAAAATTCCTACGATCTGATCATGGAGGAGAATATTTGAGTTACGAGTTTAGTGTACATTTGAAACAATGTGGAATAGTTTCGCAACTCACGCCACCCGGAACACCACAGCGTAATGGTGTGTCCGAACGTCGTAATCGTACTTTACTAGATATGGTACGATCTATGATGTCTCTTACTGATTTACCGCTATCATTTTGCGGATACGCTCTAGAGACGGCCGCATTCACGTTAAATAGGGCACCATCAAAATCCATTGAGACGGCGCCTTATGAACTGTGGTTTGGCAAGAAACCAAAGTTGTCGTTTCTGAAAGTTTGGGGCTGCGATGCTTATGTGAAAAAGCTTCAACCTGATAAGCTCGAACCCAAATCGGAGAAATGTGTCTTCATAGGATATCCAAAGGAAACTATTGGATACACCTTCTATCACAGATCCGAAGGCAAGACTTTTGTTGCTAAATTCGGAAACTTTCTGGAGAAGGAGTTTCTCTCGAAAGAAGTGAGTGGGAGGAAAGTAGAACTTGACGAGGTAACTGTACCTACTCCATTACTGGAAATTAGTACATCATAGAAACCTGTTTCTGTGACAACTACACCAATTAGTGAGGAAGCTAATGATGATGATCATGAAACTTCAGAACAAGATACTACTGAACCTCGTAGATCAACCAGAGTGAGATCCGCACCAGAGTGGTACGGTAACCCTGTTCTGGAAGTCATGCCTTCATCATCAAGAAGAAGACTGCCGCTGACGGTAATATTACTGTCTACAAACCTCGACTTGTCGCAAAAGGTTTTCGGCAAGTTCAAGGGATTGACTACGATGAGACCTTCTCACCCGTAGCAATGCTTAAGTCTGTCCGAATCATGTTAGCAATTGCCGCATTTTATGATTATGAAATTTGGTAGATGGATGTCAAAACTGCATTCCTGAATGGATTTCTAGAGGAAGAGTTGTATATGATGCAACCAGAAGGTTTTATCGATCCAAAGGGAGCTAACAAAGTGTGCAAGCTCCAGCGATCCATTTATGGACTGGTGCAAGCTTCTCGGAGTTGGAATAAACGCTTTGATAGTGTGATCAAAGCATTTGGTTTTATACAGACTTTTGGAGAAGCCTGTATTTACAAGAAAGTGAGTGGGAGCTCTGTAGCATTTCTGATATTATATGTGGATGACATATTACTAATTGGAAATGATATAGAATTTCTGGATAGCATAAAGGGATACTTGAATACAAGTTTTTCAATGAAAGACCTCGGTGAAGCTGCTTACATATTAGGCATTAAGATCTATAGAGATAGATCAAGACGCTTAATTGGACTTTCACAAAGCAGATACCTTGACAAAGTTTTGAAGAAGTTCAAAATGGATCAAGCAAAGAAAGGGTTCTTGCCTGTGTTACAAGGTGTGAAGTTGAGTCAGACTCAATGCCCGACCACTGCAGAAGATAGAGAGAAAATGAAAGATGTTCCCTATGCTTCAGCCATAGGCTCTATCATGTATGCAATGCTGTGTACCAGACCTGATGTGTGCCTTGCTATAAGTCTAGCAGGGAGGTACCAAAGTAATCTAGGAGTGGATCACTGGACAGCGGTCAAGAACATCCTAAAATACCTGAAAAGGACTAAGGATATGTTTCTCGTTTATGGAGGTGACAAAGAGCTAATCGTAAGTGGTTACGTCGATGCGAGCTTTGACACTGATCCGGACAATTCTAAATCGCAAACCGGATACGTGTTTACATTAAACGGTGGAGCTGTCAGTTGGTGCAGTTCTAACAAAGCGTCGTGGCGGGATCTACGTGTGAAGCAGAATACATAGCTGCTTCGGAAGCAGCGAATGAAGGAGTCTGGATGAAGGAGTTCATATCCGATCTAGGTGTCATACCTAGCGCATCGGGTCCAATGAAAATATTTTGTGACAATACTGGTGCAATTGCCTTGGCAAAGGAATCCAGATTTCACAAGAGAACCAAGCACATCAAGAGACGCTTCAATTCCATCCGAGATCTAGTCCAGGTGGGAGACATAGAGATTTGCAAGATACATATGGATCTGAATGTAGCAGACCTGTTGACTAAGCCTCTTCCACGAGCAAAACATGATCAGCACCAAGGCTCCATGGGTGTTAGAATCATTACTGTGTAATCTAGATTATTGACTCTAGTGCAAGTGGGAGACTGAAGGAAATATGCCCTAGAGGCAATAATAAAGTTATTATTTATTTCCTTATATCATGATAAATGTTTATTATTCATGCTAGAATTGTATTAACCGGAAACATAATACATGTGTGAATACATAGACAAACAGAGTGTCACTAGTATGCGTCTACTAGACTAGCTCGTTAATCAAAGATGGTTATGTTTCCTAACCATGGACAAAGATTTGTTATTTAATTAACGGGATCACATCATTAGGTGAATGATCTGATTGACATGACCCATTCCATTAGCTTAGCACCCGTCGTTTAGTATGTTGTTATTGCTTTCTTCATGACTTATACATGTTCCTATGACTATGAGATTGTGCAACTCCCGTTTGCCGGAGGAACACTTTGTGTGCTACCAAACGTCACAACGTAACTGGGTGATTATAAAGGTGCTCTACAGGTGTCTCCAAAGGTACATGTTGGGTTGGCGTATTTCGAGATTAGGATTTTTCACTCCGATTGTCGGAGAGATATCTCTGGGCCCTCTCGGTAATGCACATCACATAAGCCTTGCAAGCATTGCAACTAATGAGTTAGTTGTGAGATGATGCATTACGGAACAAGTAAAGAGACTTGCCGGTAACGAGATTGAACTAGGTATTGAGATACCGACGATCGAATCTCGGGCAAGTAACATACCGATGACAAAGGGAACAACGTATGTTGTTATGCGGTCTGACCGATAAAAGATCTTCGTAGAATATGTAGGAGCCAATATGAGCATCCAGGTTCCGCTATTGGTTATTGACCGGAGACATGTCTCGGTCATGTCTACATTGTTCTCGAACCCGTAGGGTCCGCACGCTTAAGGTTTTGATGATAGTTATATTATGAGTTTATGCATTTTGATGTACCGAAGTTTGTTCGGAGTCCCGGATGTGATCACGGACATGAAGAGGAGTCTCGAAATGGTCGAGACATAAAGATTGATATATTGGAAGCCTATATTTGGATATCGGAAGTGTTCTGGGTGAAATCGGGATTTTACCGGAGTACCGGGTGGTTACCGGAACCCCCCGGGAGGTATCTGGGCCTTAGTGGGCCTTAGTGGAAGAGAGGAGAGGTGGCCAGGGCTGGGCCGCGCGCCCCTCCCCCCCTAGTCCGAATAGGACAAGGAGAGGGGGCCGGCGCCCCCCTTCCTTCTCTCTCTCCTCTTTCCCCCCTCCCGGATCCTATTCCAACTAGGAAAGGGGGGAATCCTACTCCCGGAGGGAGTAGGACTCCTCCTGGCGCGCCCTCTCCTGGCCGGCCGCACCCCCCCTTTGATCCTTTATATACGGAGGCAGGGAGCACCCCTAGACACACAAGTTGATCCACGTGATCATATTCTTAGCCGTGTGCGGTGCCACCTTCCACCATAGTCCTCGATAATATTGTAGTGGTGCTTAGGCGAAGCCCTGCGACGGTAGAACATCAAGATCGTCACCACGCCATTGTGCTGACGGAAATCTTCCCTGACACTTTGTTGGATCGGAGTCCGGGGATCGTCATCGAGCTGAACGTGTGCTAGAACTCGGAGGTGTCGTACTTTCGGTGCTTGATCGGTCGGGCCGTGAAGACGTACGACTACATCAACCACGTTGTGCTAAGGTTTCTGTTGTCGATCTACAAGGGTACGTAGATCACACTCTCCCCTCTCGTTGCTATGCATCACCATGATCTTGCGTGTGCGTAGGAAATTTTTTGAAATTACTATGTTACCTAACAAAAACTGGGTAGTAGGAGGTATGATCAAAGTGTTACTTGCCTTGCTTATGATCCGCAAAACCTAGCGATTCGAAGTAGCAAGCGGTGCACTCCGGGTACTCTATCGCAAACAAACAAGCATATAATAAGTACTCAACTAAGGCACAGGTAAAACACGAATAAAAGATCTAACCAGAAAGTTCAACTTAAGAACTCCGGTTGGCAAAAGAATCAAAACGAACGAAGCAACGAAAGACAAACGGCAAAAGAAACAAGCTTCGTTTACTATTCTGGATCTAGGGCAATTTTTACAGTGGCAAAAACTTGTTTAAGTTGGTTAAACGGAAAGAGGGTTTCGAGACGAAACTCCAGGCGCTTGAATCGCCTGATTTCGATAAACGAGCGAAAAGTTAAACTAAAACAAACATCGGATCAGAGATCGCGGTCAGAAAAACCGCGGATTTAATCCGAGAAAAAGAAAAATGACGAACATGTTAACGAACGAACGTTCGTTAACAGGAACTAAACGAAAAACGCGTTCGTTAAAGCGAACGAACGAGCGGGCGCTCACTAAATAAATAAACCGGAGAAAACCGATCTATTAAAAAAACAAAATCTAGGGTTTTCGAAAAAAACGAGACGGCCTTTTCTAAAAAACCGGCCGGCGGGTACCTCGGTGGCAGCGCTCCTGCTAGGCTCCGGCAGGGCGGCGGGTGGCGTGAGGCGGCGGGGCGGCGGCTCCGGGCGGTGCGGGGCGGCGGCAGGCGGCGCGGCGGCGGCGGGGCGTGCGGCGGCAGCAGCGGTGGTGGTGTGGTTGTAGGGGGGCGGCGACGGTTATAAAGGGGCGGGGGAGGTCGACTTGGGGGAGGGGTCCGCCTCGGGAGGTGTGTCCTCCTCGGACACGGCGGCGGCGATCGGGACTCCGGTCCCGATCCGGCGGGAAGCGGCGGCGGCTGGCTGGGCTGGGCCCTTGGCCCAGTCGGGCATGGGGGGTTTTTTTTAAAACAATTTCGCTGTGCCAAAAAAAATTCTAGAAAAATAAATAAAAATCTAAAAATGCCAAAACAAATTTTCTTCGTCTAAATAAAATATTTAGAACAGGATGAACATTTTTTTGGCTCGAAATCCAATTTTTGAAAACGTGCAATATTTCCTAAATTCAAATAAAATAGCAAATAAAACCAAAATAAAATCTTATTTGATTTTTTTATAAAATCCTCAATATTTCTTTATTTTTGGGAAAGTCATTTTATTCCCTCTCTCATATTTTGATAATATAAATAATTGAAGATAAAATAAATAAAATCAAATGATCCTATTTTCAAAATTTGAGGAAACTCAAATATGAAAATAACGAAATCCCCAACTCTCTCCGAGGGTCCTTGAGTTGCGTAGAATTTCAAGGATCCACCAAAATGCAAATAAAATATGCTATGCAATGATGATCTAGTGTATAACATTCCAAATTGGAAATTTGGGATGTTACATCAACCCAAACCCTAATGTCACCTAGATACTCCAATGTCACCTCAAATATCCGTGGGTATGATTATACGATATGCATCACACAATCTCAGATTCATCTATTCAACCAACACATAGAACCTCAAAGAGTGCCCCAAAGTTTCTACCGGAGAGTCAAGATGAAAACGTGTGCCAACCCCTATGCATAGGTTCATGGGCGGAACCCGCAAGTTGATCACCAAAACATACATCAAGTGGATCAATAGAATACCCCATTGTCACCACGGGTATCCCACGCAAGACATACATCAAGTGTTCTCAAATCCTTAAAGGCTCAATCCGATAAGATAACTTCAAAGGGAAAACTCAATCCATTACAAGAGAGTAGAGGGGAGAAGAAACATAAGATCCAACTATAATAGCAAAGCTCGCGATACATCAAGATCGTATCACCTCAAGAACACGAGAGAGAGAGAGAGAGATCAAACACATAGCTACTGGTACATACCCTCAGCCCCGAGGGAGAACTACTCCCTCCTTGTCATGGAGAGCACCGGGATGATGAAGATGGCCACCGGAGAGGGATGCCCCCTCTGGCAGGGTGCCGGAACGGGTCTAGATTGGTTTTCAGTGGCTACAGAGGCTTCTGGTGGCGGAACTCCCGATATATTGTTCTTTCTAGAGGTTTTAGTATTTATAGGATTTTTTGGCGTAGGTCTCACGTCAGGGGGGGTCTCCGGGTTGTCCACGAGGAAGGGGCCCATGCCCAGGGGGGTGGGCGCGCCCCCCACCCTCGTGGGCAGCCCAGGACTCTCCTGGCCCAACTCTTTTACTCCGGGGTCTTCTTTTGGTCCTTAAAAAATCGTCAAAAATTGGCACGTCAATTAGACTCCGTTTGGTATTCCTTTTTTGTAAAACTCAAAAACAAGGAAAAAACAGAAACTGGCACTAGGCTCTAGGTTAATAGGTTAGTCCCAAAAATCATATAAAATAGCATATGAATGCATATAAAACATCCAAGGTTGATAATATAATAGCAAGGAACAATCAAAAATTATAGATATGTTGGAGACGTATCAGATACTTAGAATAAAATACGACTCTATGTGAATGCCTCCGGCGGTGTACCGGGATGTGCAATGAATCAAGAGTGACATGTATGAAACATTATGAACGGTGGCTTTGCCACAAATACGATGTCAACTACATGATCATGCAAAGCAATATGACAATGATGGAGCGTGTCATAATAAACGAAACGGTGGAAAGTTGCATGGCAATATATCTCGGAATGGCTATGGAAATGCCATAATAGGTAGGTATGGTGGCTGTTTTGAGGAAGGTAAATGGTGGGTTTATGGTACCGGCGAAAGTTGTGCGGTACAAGAGAGGCTAGCAATGGTGGAAGGGTGAGAGTGCGTATAATCCATGCACTCAACATTAGTCCTAGAGAACTCACATACTTATTGATAAAATCTATTAGTTATCGAAACGAAGTATTACGCGCATGCTCCTAGGGGGATAGATTGGTAGGAAAATACCATCGCTCGTCCCCGACCGCCACTCATAAGGAAGACAATCAAGAAATAAACCACGCTCCGACTTCATCACATAATGGTTCACCATGCGTGCATCCTACGGGAATCACAAACTTTAACACAAGTATATCTAAAATTCACAACTACTCAACTAGCATGACCCTAATATCACCATATTCATATCTCAAAACAATCATAAAGAATCAAACTTCTCATAGTATTCAATGCACTTTATATGAAAGTTTTTATTATACCCATTTGGATGCCTATCATATTAGGACTAATTTTATAGCCAAAGCAAATTACCATGCTGTTCTAAAAGACTCTCAAAATAATACAAGTGAAGCATGATAGATCAATAATTTCTATAAAATAAAACCACCACCATGCTCTAAAAAGATATCTAGCTCAAAAGATATAAGTGAAGCACATAGAGTATTCTAATAAATTCCGATTCATGCGTGTCTCTCCCAAAAGGTGTGTACAGCAAGGATGATTGTGGTAAACTAAAAAGCAAAGACTCATATCATACAAGATGCTCCAAGCAAAACACATATCATGTGGTGAATAAAACTATAGCCTCAAGGAAAGTTACCGATAGACGAAGACGAAAGAGGGGATGCCTTCCGGGGCATCCCCAAGTTTAGGCTTTTAGTTGTCCTTGAATTTTACCTTGGGGTGCCTTGGGAATCCCCAAGCTTAGGATCTTGCCACTCCTTATTCCAAAATCCATCAAATCTTTACCCAAAAATTTGAAAACTTCACAACACAAAAACTCAACAGAAAATCTCATGAGCTCTGTTAGTGTAAGAAAATAAACCACCACTTTAAGGTACTGTAATGAACTCATTCTTTATTTATATTGGTGT
Source organism: Triticum urartu (assembly GCF_056163025.1). Taxonomy (NCBI): domain Eukaryota; kingdom Viridiplantae; phylum Streptophyta; class Magnoliopsida; order Poales; family Poaceae; genus Triticum; species Triticum urartu. Next base: position 173,676,247 of record NC_141877.1, on the reverse strand, counting down.
TAAAACCTACAGTATTCCAACTTCTCAATGGTTCATACCCCCGATACTAGCCATGGATGCATCAAAATAAGCATACAACACGCGAAAAACAGAATCTGTCAAAAAACAGAACAATCTGTAGCAATCTGGAGGTTTTGAATACTTCTGTAACTCCAAAAATTCTGAAACAAATTGGTGGATGTGAGGAATTTGTCTATTAATTATCTGCAAAAATAATAAACCTAAACGCACTTTCCAGTAAAAATGACAGCTAATCTCGTGAGCGCAAAAGTTTCTGTTTTTTACAGCAAGATCGCAAAGACTTCGCCCAAGTCTTCCCAAATGTTCTACTTGGCACAAACACTAATTAAAACATAAAACCAGATCTAAACAGAAGCTAGTTGAATTATTTATTACTAAACAGGAGCAAAATGCAAGAACAAAAATAAAATTGGGTTGCCTCCCAACAAGCGCTACTGTTTAACGCCCTTAGCTAGGCGAAGAGATTTCAATGATGCTCACATGAAAGACAAGAATTGAAGCACAAAGAGCGCATCACAAAACACGTGACAGACACATCTAAGTCTAACATACTTCCTATGCATAGGCATTATATAAGCAAACAAATTATCAAGACAAGGAAAAACTAGCATATGCAAGGAAGGAGAAAGAAACAATAGCAATCTCAACACAACGAGAGGTAATTTAGTGACATGAAAATTTCTACAACCATATTTTCCTATATCATAATAATTACATGTAGGATCATAATAAATTTCAACAATATAGATATCACATAAAATATTCTCAACACGATCCACATGCATGCAAAGTTGACACTCTTCCAAACCCACTTTCAATATTATTGCAAACATTATTATCAATCTCACATTCATCATGGGGTTTAAATAAGTTTTCAAGATTATAAGAAGAATCACCCCAATCATGATCATTGCAACAAGTAGTAGACATAGCAAAATTAGCATCCCCAAGCTTAGAGTTTTGCTTATTATTATCACAATTGATATTAATAGAATTTATAATAACATCATTGCAATCATGCTTTTTATTCAAAGATCTATCGTGAATCACTTTATAAAGCACTTCATCACAATTTCGAGATTCAAAGATTTCAAGCAAAACTCCATAAAGATAATCTAGTGCACTCAACTCACTAGCAATTGGTTCATCATTATTGGATCCTTTAAAAAGATTAGCAAGTTGATGGGGATCCATAAACTTTTGGCAAACGAAGATGCAAGCAAAAAGAAGGCACATGGTAACACAAGACCGAATGGAAGAAGGGCAAAAGAAAAGGGCAAATCTTTTCGAAAATTGTTTTAGAAGTAGGGAGAGGAAAATGAGAGGCGAATGGCAAATAATGTAATGCGAGGGAGAAGAGTATATGATGGGTACTTGGTATGTCTTGACTTGGCGTAGATCTCCCCGACAACGCCGCCAGAAATCCTTCTTGCTACCTCCTGAGCATGCGTTGGTTTTCCCTTGAAGAGGAAAGGGTGATGCAGAAAAGTAGCATAAGTATTTCCCTCAGTTTTTGAGAACCAAGGTATCAATCCAATAGGAGACAACGCACAAGTCACCTAGTACCTGCACAAACAATGAAGAACCTTGCAACCAACGCATAAAGGGGTTGTCAATCCCTTCACAGTCACTGACAAAAATGAGATCTGATAGAGATAGTAAAGTAAATATTTTTGGTATTTTTGTTGTATAGATTGAAAAGTAAAGATTACAAAATGGTAAACGAGATGCAATGTACATAAAAGAGATGCAATATAATAAGAAAGAGACCCAGGGGCCATAGGTTTCACTAGTGGCTTCTCTCAAGATAGCATGTATTATGGTGGGTGAACAAATTACTTCTGAGCAATTGATAGAAAAGTGCATAGTTATGAGAATATCTAGGCAATGATCATGAATATAGGCATCACGTCCGTGTCAAGTAGATCGTAACAATTCTGCATCTACTACTATTACTCCACACATCGACCACTATCCAGCATGCATCTAGAGTACTAAGTTCATAAGAACAGAGTAACTCTTTAAGCAAGATGACATGATGTAGAGGGATAAACTCAAACAATATGATATAAACCCATTCTTTTTATCCTCGATGGCAATAATACAATACGTGCCTTACTGCCCCTACTGTCATTGTGAAAGGACACCGCAAGATTGAACCCAAAGCTAAGCATTTCTCCCATTGCAAGAAAGATCAATCTAGTAGGCCAAAATAAACTGATAGTTCAAAGAGACTTGCAAAGATATCAGACCATGCCTATAAGAATTCAGAGAAGAACCAAATAATATTCATAGATAATCTTGTTCATAAACCCACAATTCATCGGATCTCGGAAAACACACCGCGAAAGAGTATTACATCGAATAGACCTCCAAGAACATCAAGGAGAACTTTGTATTGAGAATCAAAGAGAGAGAAGAAGCCATCTAGCTAATAACTTAGGACCTGAAGGTCTGTGGTAAACTACTCATGCTTCATCGGAGAGGCTATGGAGTTGATGTAGAAGCCCTCCGTGATCGGTTCCCCCTCCGGCAGATCGCCAGAAAAGGCCCCAAGATGGGAACTCACAGGTACATAAGGTTGCGGTGGTGGAGAAGTGGTTTCGTGGCTCTCTGCGATCGATCTAGGGTATAAGAGTATATATAGGCGGAAGAAGTACGTCGATGGAGCTACATGGGGCCCACAAGGGTGGGGGCATGCCTACCCCCTAGGCGCGCCCTCCTGCCTCGTGGCCGCCTCACGGAGTTCCAGACTTCAACTCTAAGTCTTTTGGTTTTCTTTCGGTCCAAGAAAGATCATCGCAAAGGTTTCATTTCGTTTGGATTCCGTTTGGTATTCCTTTTCTGCGATACTCTAAAATAGGCAAAAAACAGAAAACTGGCACTAGGCCTCCGGTTAATAGGTTAGTCCCAAAAATAATATAAAAGAGCATATTAAAGCCCATTAAACATCCAAAACAGATAATATAATAGCATGGAACAATCAAAAAATATAGATATGTTGGAGACGTATCAGTGGCTGGGCTATCCAGTGCACCCAGATTGTGGTGCGACACGTCCGTTCGACATCAAAACTCAGACTACCCGTGTATAATATTTGCTCGCAGTGAAGTTACTATTTTAAAAAAGTCCACCGTGCGTTTGGCCAGGATCGAACCCACAAAACGAGGTATACACTCCCGCGACCACTAGTAGTACTCGTTGGATTACAACGCAACCTAGAATCGCCTTTTGTCGCTAGTAGTACATTATTCCTTACAAGAAACCAATAATAATGCCAAGAAACCAATAATAATGCCAAGAAACCACTAATAATGCCAAGAAACTACTACCACTTGCATACGTGGCAGACTTAAGATAAGACTACCTTATCAACCATTGTACATGCCCTTACCAAGCAGCCCTACCAAGAAACGACTACTCTACAAAGTGTCATTATAGGCACGTTTCAACCCATGTCACCCCTTAAGTCAACGCCTTTTATTCGACCGGCAAGTTAGGCGTTATGACTTGTGGGACCTACATGTCAGTCTGCACAAAAATCCCTGAGTGACCTCCTACCTCCGGCCCGTCCACCTAGTCATCCTCGGCCATGGGACGCAGCTACCGCCGCCGGCAGAAGGCGAGGTCAAAACCGCCGGCGGTGCGGAGCCCATCATGCGGCAGCCTGGATGCTAGCTCCGTCCGGTGCTAGCAGTCACTAGCTCACCAAGATAGCTCCGTCCAGCTGCTTGTCAGCAAGGTTTGCTAGCTAGATTGGCACGGCGGCCCGGTGGCTTACTCACGTGCGCCGTGCTAAGGCCAGCCATCTGGCTCGAGCGAAGGCCAGCGCGGCGGCTTGCTTGCGCGTGAGTCACACTCGGGCCAGCCTGCCAACCCGTGCGGAGGCCAGGTGGCATCTGGCCCATCCGGCGGAGCGGCGGCCAACTCGCTCATCACTGGCGCCATCGACAAACACGCACCAATACTGCTTGATGTAATGTTCAGGAAAAATAATGATTTGAGGGGGAATAACAGGATAGAAGGTTAGATGTGGGTCCCTCGTGTCAATGGTCAAACAAAATGTGTTGGTTTAAGGTGCCTCATTAGCACGGACGTGTGGGCCAACCCTGTCATAAATCGGGTTTAAACGATCCTATCAACACTAGGTAGTAGTTTTTGGTGCGGATTAAGAAATTTTGGGTATGTTTTTGCTATTTTTTGTATAATAATTTCTTCCTAGGGCTGGTTGAAAGTGGTAGTTTTTTTGTTAAATACCCTACATATTGTAAGTAGGAGTGAAAGTTAAGCTCTGGAAGCCAATAAGCAAGGCTAGTTACATAGTTCCCATGTGTACGTGACTGAAAGTAAATATCAATCATGAGTGACTAATATCTTGATGGAAAACTCGAAACTATGGAAATACTAGCATTTTTTGCATGGTTGGAAATACTAGCAATGTTCACGTGCGTTGCAACGGATCATAATTAGAATAATACTTATTCACAAACTTGATACAAAACACTCAAATTTTGATATACATATATCACTAGAGATATATTATGTTTCAATCAGAATATATTCTTTGGGCTGTTTTGGTGAGGTAAGGGAGGGATGTGGTTGGTTTTAAGATACTAATTATGGGTTTTCTGCAAATTGGTAGAGAAGTGGGATGTTGGTGAGAAAAGGCAAAAACTTACCTCACAGTCATTAGATGTAGATCTTATGGTCAGAATGACGGATGGCACACACACCATCATCACCAACTTAGTCTTCTGTAGGAGTACTAGCAAGATGTCCGTGCATTCCATGGAACATCAAGATGCATTTTTTTACAAAACACTTGTTGTGATTGACCCATGTGGGAGTAATCCCATGTGTAAAGACTAATAATATCTCGAGAAAGAGGAGATAAGGTGAAGAGGAGTGGGGCGTGGTGGTGATTGGTGGTCGGACTAAGCGAAGGCATGGGGATGGACGACGCCAGCAGCAGCCACCAGGCCAGTTTGTTCCAGAGAATTCCTTTTTTAATTTCTCAACAATGAGGTTGTTGGAGATAAGGATAAACGAGGGAAGGCCTTGTCTGCAATTGTGAAGAGAGGTGTGGGTATCTTTTAGTTTAATTTCCATCCGTCAGATATAGATCGGACGGTCCATATTGCAAGATGGCACGCGTACCATCATCACCAACTCAATTTTTTATAGGAGAAGAAATATAAGTATGAAGATACAAACGTATTGTCGATACTTGTTTCCATAAACTAGGATCTACATTCTATTCAACGGCTTAGCATGTGGGGCCTTAGCACAATGACTTCTCGAGTGTGTAAAACAAAGGTTTTCTTGTCGCTGAGAAGGAGGGGGTGATGGCGGCACGCTTTCGGCTTGTTGTAGTCCTAGTAGTCATACTAGGTGGTCTATGCACGTGTAGATTTATTCTTCTTCACGTCTCGTGTTCGCCGTACTGCCACAACTGTTGATGAATAGACGATAAGTTATTCACGGGGAAACCCTTGTTGAGCGTGTTTGCGAGAGAGAGAGAGAGAGAGAGAGTGCGTGTGTGTGATATGTCTAGAGACTGAGGCAATGATAAGAGATTCTTTGTGTCTATGTGTGTGGAGGATAGAGAGGGACATGTACATGGGGCTTTGTGTTGTGTAACGTGGAGACACATAGACATAATCAGAGAGTGTGTGTGTGAGATACACATGCGGACATGGGGAGAGATGTGTGAGTTAGAGAGATGGAGAATTTTGTTGTGCATCTGAGCTAGAGAGGGGGAGATATACATACCTAGAACTAGAGAGAATATGCAAGGGTGGGTGTCTTAAAAGAAGGATCCTAATAGATGGGTGTTTGTGCGTATCTGTGTGTGTTTATGCGTGCATTTGTGTGTGAGAGGGAGTGTGTGTATGTGGAGTAGAGTGCTACCTCTTGAGCATGCGTTGGTTTTCCCTTGAAGAGGAAAGGGTGATGCAGCAAAGTAGTGTAAGTATTTCCCTCAGATTTTGAGAACCAAGGTATCAATCCAGTAGGAGACTACACGCAAGTACCTCGTACATACACAAACAATCAAGAACCTTGCAACCAACGTGATAAAGGGGTTGTCAGTCCCTTCACAGCCACTTGCAAAAGTGAGATCTGATAAAGATAATAGGATAAATATTTTTGGTATTTTTGTTGTATAGATTAAAAAGTAAAGATTGCAAAATAAATAGAAATAGAAATAGCTAGTTGATAGGAAAATAATATAATGGAGAATTTACCTGGGGGCCATAGGTTTCACTAGTGGCTTCTCTCAAGATAGCATCATCTACAGTGGGTGAACAAATTGTTGTTGAGCAATTGATAGAAAAGCACATAGTTATGAGAATATCTAGGCATGATCATGTATATAGGCATCACGTCCGTGACAACTAGACCGAAACGAATCTTCATCTACTATTATCACTACACACTTCGACCGTTATCCAGCATGCATCTAGATGATTAAGTTCATAAGAACAGAGTAACGCATTAGGCAAGATGACATGATGTAGAGGCATAAACTCAAGGAATATGACATAAACCCCATCTTTTTATCCTCGATGGCTACAATACAATACGTGTCGTTTCCCTTTCTGTCACTGGGATCGAGAACCGCAAGATTGAACCCAAAGCTAAGCACTTCTCCCATTGCAAGAAATATCAATCTATTAGGACAAACCAAATTGATTATTCGAAGAGACTTGCAAAGATATTTAAATCATGCATAAAAGAATTCAGAGAAGAATCAAATATTGTTCATAGATAATCTTGATCATAAACCCACAATTCATCGAATCTCGACAAACACACCGCAAAAAGAATTTCATCGAATAGATCTCCAAGAGAATCAAGGAGAACTTCGTATTGAGATCCAAAGAGAGAGAGAAGAAGCCATCTAGCTAATAACTATGGATCCGAAGGTCTATGGTAAGCCACTCATACAACATCGGAGAGGCTATGGTGTTGATGTAGAAGCCCTCCGTGATCGATTTCCCCTCCGGCGGAGCACCGGAAAAGGCCCCAATATGGGATCTCACAGGTACAGAAGGTTGCGGCAGTGGAAATAGGGTTTCGTGGTGCTCCCCGATGTTTTCAGGGTATAAGAGTATATATTGGCAAAAGAAGTAGGTCGGTGGAGCTGTGAGAGCCCCACGAGGGTGGGGCGCGCCCACCCCCCTACGGCGTGCCCTCCTGCCTCGTGGCTTCCTCGCTGCTTCCTTGACGTCCACTCCAAGTCTCCTGGATTGCGTTTGTTCCAAAAATGATCCTCGCGAAGGTTTTATTCCGTTTGATATTCCTTTTCCGCGAAACACTGAAATAGGCAAAAAAACAATAATTTGCACTGGGCCTTCGGTTAATAGGTTAGTCCCAAAAATAATATAAAAGTGCACAATAAAGCCCATTAAACATCCAAAACAGTTAATATAATAGCGTGGAACAATCAAAAATTATAGATACGTTGGAGACGTATCAAGCATCCCCAAGCATAATTCCTGCTCATCCTCGAGTAGGTAAATGATAAAAACAGATTTTTTGATGTGGAATGCTACCTAACATAATTTTCAAAGCAATTCTCTTTATTTTGGCATGAATGCTCAGATCCGAAAGATTCAACATAAAAGTTTAATATTGACATAAAAATAATAATACTTCAAGCATACTAACTAAGCAATTATGTCTTCTCAAAATAACATGGCCAAAGAAAGCTTATCCCTACAAAATCATATAGTTTGGCTATGCTTCATTTTCATCACACAAAAATGCTCTCATGATGCACAACCCTGATGACAAGCCAAGAAATTGTTTCATACTTTAGTAATCTCAAACTTTTTTCAGCTTTCACGCAATACATGAGCATGAGCCATGGACATAGCACTATGGGTGGAATAGCATATGATAATGGAGGTTGTGTGGATAGGACAAAAAAGGTGAAAGTCTCACATTGACGTGGCTAATCAACGGGCTATGGAGATGCCCATCAATTGATGTCAATGCAAGGGGTAGGGATTGCCATGCAACAGATGCACTAGAGCTATAAATGTATGAAAGCTCAACAAAAGAAACTAAGTGGTTGTTGATACGTCTCCAACGTATCTATAATTTTTGATTGCTCCATGCTATATTATCTACTGTTTTGGACTATATTGGGCTTTATTTTCCACTTTTATATTATTTTTGGGACTAACCTATTAACCGGAGGCCCAGCCCAGAATTGCTGTTTTTTGCCTATTTCAGTGTTTCGAAGAAACGGAATATCAAACGGAGTCCAAACGGAATGAAACCTTCGGGAACGTGATTTTCTCACCGAACGTGATCCAGGAGACTTAGACCCTACACCAAGGCATCAGAGAGGCAGTCACGAGGGTGGGGGCGCGCCCCCCTTAGGGCGCGCCCCCCTGCCTCGTGGGCCCCTCGGAGCTCCACCAACGTACTTCTTCCTCCTATATATACCTACGTACCCCCAAACGAACAAAGAGGGAGCCAAAAACCTAATTCCACCACCGCAACTTTCTGTATCCACGAGATCCCATCTTGGGGCCTGTTCCAGAGCTCCGCCGAAGAGGGTCGTCATCACGAAGGGCTTCTACATCATCATAGCCCCTCCGATGAAGTGTGAGTAGTTTACCTCAGACCTTTGGGTCCATAGTTAGTAGTTAGATGGCTTCTTCTCTCTTTTTGGATCTCAATACAAAGTTCTCCCCCTCTCTCGTGGAGATCTATTTGATGTAATCTTCTTTTTGCGGTGTGTTTGTTGAGACCGATGAATTGTGGGTTTATGATCAAGTCTATCTATGAATAATATTTGAATCTTCTCTGAATTCTTTTATGTATGATTGGTTATCTTTGCAAGTCTCTTCGAATTATCAGTTTGGTTTGGCCTACTAGATTGGTTTTTCTTGCCATGGGAGAAGTGCTTAGCTTTGGGTTCGATCTTGCGGTGTCCTTTCCCAGTGACAGAAGGGGCAGCAAGGCATGTATTGCATCGTTGCCATCGAGGATAACAAGATGGGGTTTATTTCATATTGCATGAATTTATCTCTCTACATCATCTCACCTTGCTTAAAGCATTACTCTGTTTTTAACTTAATACTCTAGATGCATGCTGGATAGCAGTCGATGAGTGGAGTAATAGTAGTAGATGCAGAATCGTTTCGGTCTACTTGTCACGGACGTGATGCCTATATACATAATCATGCCTAGATATTCTCATAACTATGCTCAATTATGTCAATTGCTCAACAGTAATTTGTTCACCCACCGTAGAATACTTATGCTCTTGAGAGAAGCCACTAGTGAAACCTATGCCCCACGGGTCTATTCTCATCATATCAATCTCCATCACTTTAATCTTGCTTTGCTTTTTTACTTTGCCTTTTACTTTTCACTTTGCATCTCTATACCAAAAATACCAAAAATATTATATCTATCAGATCTCACTCTCGTAAGTAACTGTGAAGGGATTGACAACCCCTAATCGCGTTGGTTGCGAGTAGCTATCGTTTTGTGCAGGTACGAGGGACTTGAGCGTGGCCTCCTACTGGATTGAGACCTTGGTTCTCAAAAACTGAGGGAAATACTTACGCTACTCTGCTGCATCATCCTTTCCTCTTCGGGGAAATCCAACGCAAGCTCAAGAGGTAGCAAGAAGAATTTCTGGTGCCGTTGCCGGGGAGTCTACGTAAAAAGTCAACATACCAAGTACCCATCACAATCCCTATCTCTCGCATTACATTAGTTGCCATTTGCCTCTCGTTTTCCTCTCCCCCACATCACCCTTGCCGTTTTATTCGCCCTCTCTTTCCCAATCTCCTTCTCCTCCTTCTCTTTCTCCATTTGCCTTTTTGTTGCTTGCCTTTTTGTTTGCCCGTGTATTGGATTTCTTGTTTGTCGCGATGGCTCAACCGAGATTTGATGATATTCACCTTAAAAGGTTAGAGGAGATCGAAAACAACGTTAGGAAGTTTATGCTTTTGCAATTTGAGCATAATAATTTCTTTAGAAACGAGCTTAAGGAACAAAAAAGTTTTATGAGTTATATGAATAAAGAGCTTGATGATATGTCTAAAGAATTTGATGGTACAAGATCCCAAATTGCTCGTCTAGAAAAGATGACTGCTGAAATTTCGGATATGTAAGCCACCTTAGTCAATAAGATGGCCGCTAAACCGAATTCCTATGAAAATCAAGATGAAGATCTAAAATTTATTGATGTGTCTCCTATCAAATCTTTGTTTTGAAATATGAATCTTGATGAAACTGAATATGATCTTCCTTTACCTAGAAGGCATTCTAAAAATTCGGAGTATTTTGATCTTTATGATGAAATTGATGAAAGTGGGATTGAAAGAAATAAAAATCTAGATGTTGATAAACCCATATATTGGATTTCAAGGAATTTAATTATGAAAGCTGCTCTTTAATTGATTGTATTTCCTTGTTGCAATCCATACTAAATTCTCCACATGCTTATAGTCAAAAGAAAGCCTTCACCGAACATATTGTTGATGCCTTGATGCAATCTTATGAAGAAAAACTTGAGTTGAAAGTTTCTATCCCTAGAAAACTCTATGATGAGTGGGAACCAACTATTAAAATTAAAATTAAAAATCATGAGTTTTATGCTTTGTGTGATTTGGGTGCTAGTGTCTCCACCATCCCCAAAACTTTGTGTGATTTGCTAGATTTCCGCGATTTTGATGATTCCTCTCTAAACTTGCATCTTGCAGATTCTACTATTAAGAAACCTAAGGTAAGGATTAATGATGTTCTTATTGTTGCAAATAGGAATTATGTGCCCGTAGATTTCATTGTTCTTGATATAGATTGCAATCCTTCTTGCCCTATTATTCTTGGTAGACCTTTCCTTAGAACGGTTGGTGCGATTATTGATATGAAGGAAGGGAATATTAGATTTTAATTTGCATTAAAAAAGGGCATGGAACACTTTCCAAGAAATAAAATAAAATTTCCATATGAAACTATCATGAGAGACACTTATGGATTGCCTACCAAAGATGGCAATACCTAGATCTATCCTCGCTTTTATGCCTAGCTAGGGGCGTTAAACGATAGCGCTTGTTGGGAGGCAACCCAATTTTATTTTTATTCCTTGCTTTTTGCTCCTGTTTAGTAATAAATAAATTATCTAGCCACTGTTTTGGTTGTGTTTTTTTGTTTTTAATTAGTGTTTGTGTCAAGTAGAACCGTTGGGAAGACTTGGGGAAAGTCTTGTTGAACTTGCTGTAAAACAACAGAAACTTTAGCGCTCACGAGAACTGCTGTAATTTCTATTTGGAAAGTTATATTTAGTTAATTCTTCTTGAATATGATTAATATATAAATTTCTCACGTCCAGCAATTTATTTTAGAATTTTTGGGGTTCCAGATCTTGCGCTAGCTACAGATTACTACAGACTGTTCTGTTTTTGACAGATTCTGTTTTTCGTGTGTTGTTTGCTTATTTTGATGAATCTATGGCTAGTAAAATAGTTTATAATCCATAGAGAAGTTGGAATACAGTAGGTTTAACACCAATATAAATAAATAATGAGTTCATTACAGTACCTTGAAGTGGTCTTTTGTTTTCTTTCGCTAACGGAGCTCACGAGTTTTCTACCTTAAGTTTTGTGTTGTGAAGTTTTCAAGTTTTGGGTAAGGATTTGATGGATTATGGAACAAGGAGTGGCAAGAGCCTAAGCTTGGGGATGCCCATGGCACCCCCAAGATAATATAAGGACACCTAAAATCCAATGCTTGGGGATGCCCCGGAAGGCATCCCCTCTTTCGTCTACTACTATCGGTAACTTTACTTGGAGCTATATTTTTATTCACCACATGATATGTGTTTTGCTTGGAGTGTCTTGTATTATTTGTGTCTTTGTTTGTTAGTGTGCCACAATCATCCTTTCTGACACACCTTTTGAGAGAGCCATACATGAATTAGAATTTGATAGAATACTCTATGTGCTTCACTTATATCTTTTGAGCGTTATAATTTTGCTCTATGTGCTTCACTTAGATCTTTTAGAGCACGGTGGTGGATTTGTTTTAAAGAAACTATTGATCTCTCATGCTTCACTTAGATTATTTTTAGAGTCTTAATAGCATGGTAATTTTATTAATAATAATATGCTTGGTATTCAAGATTTGTGAAACTTTCTTTTGAGTGCGTTGAATACTAAGAAAAGATTGAAGCATGATAATTGTTTTGAGATATGGAGGTGATAATATTAGAGTCATGCTAGTTGAGTAATTGTGAATTTAAAGAATACTTGTGTTAAAGTTTGTGATTCCCGTAGCATGCACGTATGGTGAACCGTTATGCGATGAAGTCGGAGCATGATTTATTTATTGATTGTCTTCCTTATGAGTGGCGGTTGGGGACGAGCGATGGTCTTTTCCTACCAATCTATCCCCCTAGGAGCATGCGCGTAATACTTTGCTTTGATAACTTCTAGATTTTTGCAATAAGAATATGAGTTCGTCATGACTAATGTTGAGTCCATGGATTATACGCACTTTTTTCCATCCTTCCACCATTGCTAGCCTCTCTAATACCGCGCACTTTTCGCCGGTATCATACACCCATCATATACCTCCCTCAAAACAGCCACCATACCTACCTATCATGGCATTTCGATAGCCATTCCGAGATATATTGCCATGCAACTTTCCACCGTTCCGTTTATTATGACACGCTCCATCATTGTCATATTGCTAGCATGATCATGTAGTTGACATCGTATTTGTGGCAAAGCCACCGTTCATAATTCTTTCGTACATGTCACTCTTGATTCATTGCATATCCCGGTACATAGCCGGAGGCATTCATATAGAGTCATATTTTGTTATAAGTATCGAGTTGTAATTGTTGAGTTGTAAGAAAAATAAAAGTGTGATAATCATCATTTTTAGAACATTGTCCCAAGTGAGGAAAGGATGATGGAGACTATGATTCCCCCATAAGTCGGGATGAGACTCCGGACGGAAAAAAAAAAGAAAAAAGAGGCCATAAAAAAGGCCCAAATAAAAAATAAAAAAATGAGAGAAAAAGAGAGAAGGGACAATGTTACTATCCTTTTACCACACTTGTGCTTCAAAGTAGCACCAAGATCTTCATGATAGAGAGTCTCTCGTTATGTCACTTTCATATACTAGTGGGAATTTTACATTATAGAACTTGGCTTGTATATTCCAATGATGGGCTTCCTCAAAATTGCCCTAGGTCTTCGTGAGCAAGAGAGTTGGATGCACACCCACTTAGTTTCTTTTGTTGAGATTTCATATGCTTATAGCTCTAGTGCATCCGTTGCATGTCAATCCCTACTCACTCACATTGATATCTATTGATGGGCATCTCCATAGCCCGTTGATACGCCTAGTTGATGTGAGACTATCTTCCCCTCTTTTTGTCTTCTCCACAACCACCACTCTATTCCACATATAGTGCTATATCCATGGCTCACGCTCATGTATTGCGTCAAGATTGAAAAGGTTTGAAAAAGTTAGAGTATGAAACAATTGCTTGGCTTGTCATCGGAGTTGTGCATGATTTAAATACTTTGTGTGGTGAAGATAGAGCATAGCCAAACTATATGATTTTGTAGGGATAACTTTCTTTGGCCATGTTATTTTGAGAAGACATAATTGCTTTGTTAGTATGCTTGAAGTATTATTATTTTTATGTCAACATGAACTTTTGTCTTGAATCTTTCGAATCGGAATATTCATACCACAATTAAGAAATATTTGCATTGAAATAATGCCAAGTAGCACTCCGCATCAAAAATTCTCTTTTTATCATTTAACTACTCGAGGACGAGCAGGAATTAAGCTTGGGGATGCCTGATACGTCTCCAACGTATCTATAATTTTTGATTGCTCCATGCTATATTTTCTACTGTTTTTGGACTATATTGGACTTTATTTTCCACTTTTATATTATTTTTGGGACTAACCTATTAACCAAAGGCCCAGCCTAGAATTGCTGTTTTTTGCCTATTTCAGTGTTTCGAAGAAACGGAATATCAAATGGAGTCCAAATGGAATGAAACCTTCGGGAACGTGATTTTCTCACCGAACGTGATCCAGGAGACTTGGACCCTACGCCAAGGCATCAGAGAGGCGGTCACGAGGGTGGGGGCGCCCCCCCTTAGGGCGCGCCCCCCTGCCTCGTGGGCCCCTCGAAGCTCCACCGACGTACTTCTTCCTCCTATATATACCTACGTACCCCCAAACGAACAAAGAGGGAGCCAAAAACCTAATTCGACCGCCTCAACTTTCTGTATCCACGAGATCCCATCTTGGGGCCTGTTGCCGGAGAGGGCCGTCATCACGGAGGGCTTCTACATCATCATAGCCCCTCCGATGAAGTGTGAGTAGTTTACCTCAGACCTTCGGGTCCATAGTTAGTAGCTAGATGTCTTCTTATCTCTTTTTGGATCTCAATACAAAGTTCTCCCCCTCTCTCGTGGAGGTCTATTCGATGTAATCTTCTATTTGCGGTGTGTTTGTTGAGACTGATGAATTGTGGGTTTATGATCAAGTCTATCTATGAATAATATTTGAATCTTCTCTGAATTCTTTTATGTATGATTGGTTATCTTTGCAAGTCTCTTCGAATTATCAGTTTGGTTTGGCCTACTAGATTGGTTTTTCTTGCCATGGGAGAAGTGCATAGCTTTGGGTTCGATCTTGCGGTGTCCTTTCCCAGTGACAGAAGGGGCAGCAAGACACGTATTGCATCGTTTCCATCGAGGATAACAAGATGGGGTTTATTTCATATTGCATGAATTTATCTCCCTGCATCATGTCATCTTGCTAAAGCGTTACTCTGTTTTTAACTTAATACTCTAGATGCATGCTGGATAGCGGTCGATGAGTGGAGTAATAGTAGTAGATGCAGAATCGTTTCGGTCTACTTGTCACGGACGTGATGCCTATATACATGATCATGCCTAGATATTCTCATAACTATGCTCAATTCTGTCAATTGCTCAACTGTAATTTGTTCACCCACCGTAGAATACTTATGCTCTTGAGAGAAGCCACTAGTGAAACCTATGGCCCCCGGGTCTATTCTCATCATATCAATCTCCATCACTTTAATCTTGCTTTGCTTTTTAGTTTGCCTTTTACTTTTCACTTTGCATCTCTATACCAAAAATATTATATCTATCAGATCTCACTCTCGTAAGTGACCGTGAAGGGATTGACAACCCCTGATCGCGTTGGTTGCGAGTAGCTATCGTTTTGTGCAGGTACGAGGGACTTGAGCGTGGCCTGCTACTGGATTGATACCTTGGTTCTCAAAAACTGAGGGAAATACTTACGCTACTCTGCTGCATCATCCTTTCCTCTTCGGGGAAATCCAACGCAAGCTCAAGAGGTAGCAGTTGTGCATCCAACTTGCTTGCTCACGAAGACTGAGGGCATTTGAGGAAGCCCATTGTTGGAATATACAAGCCAAGTTCTATAATGAAAAATTCCCACTAGTATATGAAAGTGACAAAATAAGAGACTCTCTATCATGAAGATCATGGTGCTACTTTGAAGCACAATTGTGGAAAAAAGGATAGTAGCATTGTCCCTTTTGTTTATTTTCTCTCTTTTTTTATTGGGACAATGCTCTATTAATGATGATCATCACACTTCTATTTATTTACAACTCAATGATTACAGCTCGATACTAGAACAAAATATGACTCTATATGAGTGCCTCCGGCGGTGTACCGGGATAGGCAATGAATCAAGAGTGACATGTATGATAAATTATGCATGGTGGCTTTGCCACAAATACGATGTCAACTACATGATCATGCAAGGCAATATGACCATGATGAAACGGTGAAAAGTTGCATGGCAATATATCTTGGAATGGCTATGGAAATGCCATAATAGGTAGGTATGGTGGCTGTTTTGAGGAAGATATAAGGAGGTTTATGTGTGATAGAGGATATCATATCATGGGGGTTGGATGCACCGGCGAAATTTGCACCAACTCTCAAGGTGAGAAAGGGCAATGCACGGTACTGAAGAGGCTAGCAATGATGGAAAGGTGAGAGTGCGTATAATCCATGGACTCAGCATTAGTCATAAAGAACTCACATACTTATTGCAAAAATATTCAAGTCATCAAAAACCAAGCATTACGTGCATGCTCCTAGGGGGATAGATTGGTAGGAAAAGACCATCGCTCGTCCCCGACCGCCACTCATAAGGATGACAATCAAAGAATACCTCATGTTTCAAATTTGTCACACAACGGTCACTATACGTGCATGCTACGGGACATGCAAACTTCAACACAAGTATTTATGAAATTCACAACTACTCAACTAGCACGACTCTAATATTACCATCTTCATATCTCAAAACAATCATCAAGTATCAAACTTCTCATAGTATTCAATGCACTTTTTATTATACCTGTCTTGGATGGCTATCATATTAGGACTAATTTTATAGCCAAAGCAAATTAGCATGCTGTTCTAAAAGACTCTCAAAATGCTATAAGTGAAGCATGAGAGATCAATAATTTCTATAAAATAAAACCACCACCGTGCTCTAAAAAGATACAAGTGAAGCACTAGAGCAAAATTATCTAGCTCAAAAGATATAAGTGAAGCATATAGAGTATTCTAATAAATTACGATTCATGTGTGTCTCTCCAAAAGGTGTGTAAACCAAGGATGATTGTGGTGAACTAATAATCAAAGACTCAAATCATACAGGACGCTCCAAGCAAAACACATATCATGTGGTGAATAAAAATATAGCCTCAAGTAAAGTTACCGATGGACGAAGACGAATGAGGGGATGCCTTCCGGGGCATCCCCAAGCTTAGGCTTTTGGTTGTCCTTGAATTTTACCTTGGGGTTCCATGGGCATCCCTAAGCTTAGGATCTTGCCACTCCTTATTCCAAAATCCATCAAATCTTTACCCAAAACTTGAAAACTTCACAACAATAAACTCAACAGAAAATCTCATGAGCTCCGTTAGTATAAGAAAACAAACCACCACTTCAAGGTACTGTAATGAACTCATTATTTATTTATATTGGTGTTAAACATAATGTATTCCAACTTATCTATAGTTCATACCCCCCGATACTAGCCATAGATTCATCAGAATAAGCAAACAACAAACGAAAAACAGAATCTGTCAAAAACAGAACAGTCTGTAGCAATCTGTATCAAACATATACTTCTGTAACCCCAAAAATTCTGAAATAAATTGGTGGACGTGAGGCATTTGTCTATTAATCATCTGCAAAAATAATCAACCTAATAGCAATCTCCAGTAAAACATGGCAGCTAATTTCGTGAGCACTAAAGTTTCTGTTTTTTACAGCAAGATCGTAAAGACTTTCCCCAAGTCTTCCCAAAGGTTCTACTTGGCACAAACACTAATTAAAAACATAAAACCACATCTAAACAGAAGCTAGATGAATTATTTATTACTAAACAGAAACAAAAAGCAAGAAACAAAAATAAAATTGAGTTGCCTCCCAACAGGCGCTATCGTTTAACACCCCTAGCTAGGCAAGAATAGATCTAGGTATTGTCATAATAATGGTAAGGCAAATCGCGAAAACTCATCTCGTATTCCCTACGTTCGGCAGCAAGTTTTCTTTGAGGCAAGCAAAATTAATCAAAAGTGCTAAATATAATGGGACAAAAGTCCCCAAGATCAAGCTCGGGACGTATGGGTTCCTCCTTTGGCCCCTTATATTGCACAACTAATTCATCATTATAAAAATTCTTTTCACAAAAAGTCATGAGACTTTGTTCAAGAGAAAAGCCTAGCCTGTTGTTCTGAATAGCAAAATTATCATTAAGCTCGGAAATTCTATTGAATAGAACATCGGTAGGAACCTTCTTTCTAAGGTTTTCATTATAAGCAACATGATTTAAAGATTGTAAACACATTATATCTTCCTGATTAAAAAGGATAGCCTCTATGGGTGGACGGCCGACATCCACCCTATAGTGCGCAAAAATTTCCTTGGCTTCTTTCATAATAAATCGGAACTCATGTGCCAAAAAGATAGTAGCTACGCGTTTGACAGAAGAATGCTTAATATTGGAAAATTCTAAGAAAATCTTTTGTATGGAAGGATGCATATTCATAAATTGTCTTTCAAGCTCAACTATGAGCAAAGATATAGCATCTGCAAGACTACTAGTTCTATGAAGAATTGACCCTCCCATAGTGGGCAAAGCACCGACACACGTAAAGAAATCTTGAATAACTCCTTTTCCAATAATATTACCACTACCCATCCGAAACTTTTTAGTGTGTAAAATAGTAGGATCTTCATGAGGATCAACAAAAGCATCAAAGTTTTCCATGTTGTTACCACTATCCTTATCAATGATAACCTCCCCAGTTTTAGACATAATGGCAGCAATTCGCACAAAGAACAAGCACACAAAAGGTAAACAAAAAGAGACGAACGAAAAAAGGGAGAACGGAATAGAGGCGAATAAAATGGCAAGGGTGCAGTGGGGGAGAGGAAAACGAGAGGCAAATGGCAAATAATGTAATGCGAGGGAGAAGAGTTTGTGATGGGTACTTGCTATGTCTTGACTTGTGCGTAGATCTCCCCGGCAACGGCGCCATAAATGGCTAGTTGTCGGGAGATCAAATCTCGACTTGACTTGGTGCAAATCTCCCCGGCAACGACGCCAGAAATCCTTCTTCCTACCTCTTGAGCATGCGTTGGTTTTCCCTTGAAGAGGAAAGGGTGATGCAGCAAAGTAGCATACGTTTTTCCCTCAGTTTTTGAGAACCAAGGTATCAATCCAGTAGGAGACTACACGCAAGTCCCTCGTACCTGCAAAAACAATCAAGAACCTTGCAACTAACGCGATAAAGGGGTTGTCAGTCCCTTCACGGGCACTTGCAAAAATGAGATCTTATAAAGATAATAAGATAAATATTTTTGGTCTTTTTTTTGTATAGATGAAAATGTAAAGATTGCAAAATAAATGGGGACAGAAATAGCTAGTTGACAGGAAAATAATATTATGGAGAGTAGACCTGGGGGCCATAGGTTTCACTAGTGGCTTCTCCTAAGATAGCATAATCTACGGTGGGTGAACAAATTAGTGTCGAGCAATTGATAGAAAAGCGCATAGTTATGAGAATATCTAGGCATGATCATGTATATAGGCATCACGTCCGTGACAAATAGACCGAAACGAATCTGCATCTACTATTATTACTACACACTTCGACCGCTATCCAGCATGCATCTAGAGTATTAAGTTCATAAGAACAGAGTAACGCATTAGGCAAGATGACATGATATAGAGGCATAAACTCAAGGAATATGACATAAACCCCATCTTTTTATCCTTGATGGCTACAATACAATACGTGTTGTTTCCCTTTCTGTCACTGGGATCGAGCACCGCAAGATTGAACCCAAAGCTAAGCACTTCTCCCATTGCAAGAAATATCAATCTATTAGGACAAACCAAATTGATTATTCGAAGAGACTTGCAAAGATATTTAAATCATGCATAAAAGAATTCAGAGAAGAATCAAATATTGTTCATAGATAATCTTGATTATAAACCCACAATTCATCGGATCTCGACAAACACACCGCAAAAAGAATTACATTGAATAGATCTCTAAGAGAATCGAGGAGAACTTTGTATTGAGATCCAAAGAGAGAGAGAAGAAGCCATCTAGCTAATAACTATGGACCTGAAGGTCTGTGGTAAGCTACTCACACAGCATCGGACACTACAAAAAAATACACTTCTGTGATGATACGTGTTTGTCACAGTAGGTCGCGTTTTTTGTCATGCATGTACATCCATGACGATTTTATGACAGAATCAAGATAGCCATACCTGTGCTGTCGTAGAAGTGTTCCATGACATTACCAAAATTATCATCATGGAAGTGTGCACTTCCATGACGATAAATCGCGCGTCACAGAAGTGCTTTCGTCAAGGGTGACCGACATGTGGCATCCACCCTAACGCAACGTCGTTAAGCTATCGGGTCGGGTTTTGGATCCGATAACCCGTTAACAGCCCCGACCAGTGGGGATTTTCCACGTGTAAAATCATCATTGGCTGGAGGAAACACGTGTCGACTCATCGTTGGGACAGATGTCATCCACTCATTGGACAGAAGGCGCCTATGATACGTCGACACGTGGCATGACCCAACAGAGGCCCATTCCTGTGAAAAGGCCGGCCCGTTTGACTTGGTCAAAAGGTGGCGGGCCGGCCCATGGAAAGCCTGTTAATGGAATGTTTGCATATAGCCCATTTACAGCCCGCTAACCCAAGGCCCGTTACGCCCTATCCGAATTAGGACCAGTAGCATCATATGGTCCATCCAATATGATTCCAGCCCATTTTCACTTCTGGCCCATGTATGGCCCATGACGTCTTTCGGCCCATATGAGGCCCTATGTAACTCTTGGCCTGTTAACGACCCGTGGTGAAACTGGCCCGTAATGAACAGTGTATCACTTTACACCCATTAACAGCCCGTGGTGAAACTATCCTGTAATGAATAGTGTATCACTTTATACCCATTAACGGCCCGTAATTTCGTTGGGCCGTTTCCAGCCCATGTTATCTTTCAGCCTTCTCAGAGCCCATTTATTCTTGGGCTCATTTCCAGCATTCGTTTACTTACGGCCCGTTACTGTCATTTTCTGCTTGTGGGCCAAATTCAGCCCGTGGTTATAGTCAGCCCGTTTGTGGTCCGTTAATACGTAGGGCCGTTTTCATAGCATCATCAAATACAGCCTCTTAATGATGGCCCGCTATGGTCGGCCATGAACGGACGATTCCAACACTAGCCCGTTTACGGCCATAATGCGGCCTGTTACTGGCCCATGTTTGGCCAATCGATCATACGGCCCGTATAAGGCCCATTGATGATACGGCCCGTAGAAGGCCCATTGTTTCTACGGCCCATAGAAAGCCCATTGTTTCTACGGCCCATAGAAGGCCTACTATTTCTATGGCCCATAGAAGGCCCACTGTTTCTACGGCCCATAGGAGGCCCAGTGTCACTACAGTAAATATTAGCCCATGGTTATTGTGGCCTAGTTTTAAAAAATAGGTTATTGCAGCCACTAGCAAACCGCGGAAAAAGAACTGCACTGACTACAAGCAAACAAATAAACAAGACAACAAGGAAATAAATAAGCAAGCAACTTGTGCTAGGCTATCACGGCTATTAGACAAATTACATCCACTAGGCATCAAAGTTCGCCACCAGTGCAAATATAGGGAACAAAGCAGCATATAAACGCCGCAGCAAAACAAGTCCAGAACTGAAACCACTTTAGAAGAGTTCAAGAAACAATATCCTGGGTACCCGTAATGCTGGCAAGATGCTTAGCAAGCTTATTAACTTTCTCTTGTTTGGAGCTTAAATCCTCCAGCGCTTGCTGTTGCACAAGAAAGTACGCATCTAAATTCTGCAGGGACTTCCTCAGGCCTTCGGCTTCTTGCCGCAGCACAGCTGACTGACGCCTTTCAGCTTGTAGCTGAGACTGAAGAAGCCGAAGTGATTCAGGCAACGAGTTCAAAGAGCTTTTTGCTAGCGGTACTGGCCAGTAACTCGAACACTACATCAACACAGAACTGTGGCGTTTTCTCACTGTCTACAAGATCGTTTTTATCACCTTTCTTGGAGACCAACAGGGTTGTCTCACTATCTTGAACCTTATCTGCATTACTTTCTCTACCATTGCATAGTGGGGTGCTCTTCTCCAATATTTTGTTTGCATACTACAAGAGAAACAAGCAGACACATAACAGGTTTAGCTTGTAGTATACGAAACTCATTTTGGTAAACCGGTGCAGTAGTAAGGTGGACAGGATAACAGCATGAAACAAACATATATCTATGTACTATGGTCACTGTATTGTCCATATCATTCTAGTTTATGTTCCCTAATCAAGATAGAGACACAGTTCAACTCATATATTTTTAAGACACAGCAGCATAGATAGAATATAAGTGTGAGAAACTACACAACATTTGCAGCACTTGTAATGTGCATCACATGAGAACATAACTGTTTATACAACTTAAACTGAAATCAACATAGAGCAAGAAGTTAGAACGACAATCCAGTTAAAGAAATAGGTTTAAAACATACCTGTTGCGCCATTGGAGTTTCAATTGGATCCTTCAAATTCGAAAGTAGTTGGTATGAGTAAATATAGTGATGCAACAGCAAAGGAGTATGGACCATAGCTACAGAATCTGACCTGAGAACACTTGCTCTTCTGCTTTAAACGTGGAGTTTGGGTTAGCTGTGGTGGTCTTCGTGCTTTGGGCACTTCAGTAGCTTTACAAACTGCTCGTGTGGGGGTACTCTGTGGTGGACATGGTGCTTTGCCAACTATATGTGGGTTACTATCTGCTAGGGTTGTGGTTAGATGGGTTGTAGCTGGTTCTCTGCCCAACGGTGTAAGTGTGCAATCTGGAAGAGTCTCGATTATGTGTGGTGGGGCCAGTTTGTGGGCCAGTACAACCATGGTTCTATCTGCATCTACGGGTAGCACTGTCTTTTGTGAAGAACGGGTTTTTGCTCCCTTAGATACTGCCATCACCCCCTCCAATTCAAAATGGCTGATAAACAAGAAAAGAAATTGAACGTACAGACATTGTATGATAGTCTGATGTGATAATTCACATATATGTTGTCTAACCAAACAGGACAACATGACACAGTTTCACATATATGATGCCTAACTAAACAGGATAACATGACACAATTTCAGATATATGATGGATAAATTAACCGGATATAATGGCATAATTCAACATATGATGAGTACCTAAACAGGATGACATGACAAAACTATATGATGTCTTTCTAAAATAGGTTGGGATGAAATAATTCACATACATGTTGTCTAAGTATACAGGATGGCATGATATAATTGACATAATTGATTCATATACTAAGCAGCTGGCACTCGCATGTATGATCTCTAAACTAAGCAGATAGAATTCAATATTGTGCATATGATGTCTAAACTAAGCAATGCAAGACACCATATGCATCATATGAGAAATATAAACATTGCAACTTAGAGCATACACCTCAGGTGGGATATAGGACTGGTCATCTGTCTCTGAGTCCTCCTCTGAGGAGCTCTCTGTAACCATCGAGATATATGCTTCAACAGGTACCATTGCCTGCTCTGAAGACCTTGTTTTCACTCCAGATTTTTCCATAACCGGCTCAAATGGCTGATACACATGAAGAGTAGTTCCATATACACAGATTGTCGACAAATGGAATACGTAATGAAAAAAAGATGGCATGAGATAATTCACATATATGATGCTTGGCTCCATGGCGGTGCATAATTCACATATATGATAACTGGCTGAAAAACATGGCATTGCATAATTCACATATCTGATATAGAAAGCAAACAGGAGGCATTCACACAAAGCATGTCTAATCTAAGCAGATGGCATGGCAATGCAAGACACCATATGCATGATATGAGCAATATAACCCAGTCAAGTTAGAGCATGCACCTCGGTGGGGGGGGAATACGATTGGTCATCTCTCTCTGAATCCTCCTCTGAGGAGCTATCTGTAACCAGCAAGAAATCTGCATCAGGAGGTAGCATTGACTGCTCAGAAGACCTTGTTTTCACTCTAGATTTTCCCATGACTGACTCAAATGGCTGATGTACAGGAAGAGTAGATGAATGTATAAACATTGTTGACAAATGGAATACATTATGGAAAAAATATGGCACGATACAATTCACATATACGATGACTGGCTAAACAGGATGGCATTGCATGATTCACGTATATGATGCCTGGCTAAAGAAGATGGCATTGCATAATTCCCATATACTCCCTCTGTTCCTAAATATTTGTCTTTTTAGAGATTTCAAATGGACTACAACATACGGATGTATATAGAGACATTTTAGAGTGTAGATTCACTCATTTTGTTCCGTATGTAGTCACTTGTTGAAATCTCCAAAAAGACAAATATTTAGGAATGGTGGGAGTATGATATAGAAACCTAACAGGTGGCATTCACACAAAGCAAATCTAAACTAAGCTGATGACATATAAGATGTATAATGTAAGCAATGCAAGGCGCCATATGCATGATATGACCAACATCAGCATGCCAGGTTAGAGCAAACACCTCAGGTGGTAAACAGGCGTGGTCGGCTCCTTCTGAATCTCCATCTGAACAGTTATCTTCCTCTGGAATACAATCTAGAAATGCAGGAGGGGGGCACTTCGCCCACCATGGAGCGGCGTCTGCATGACATCATATTCGCATGATATAGTCTTCTCTTTTTCTCTACATGTTCAGTACGATTGTGTACAATATCTGACATGCATAATTAAAAAAATAGTTATATTTTGTAAGGCCTAAGGGGTGCATGCAAAAATCAAGACTGATGGTAGCAAACGAGTGGATGGATCCAAAACTAATGATAGCAGGTAGATTATAGCTTCAGTTTAAAAAGATAGACAATGGATCATCTATTGTTTGTTGCCCACCCAACATGAACCACATAGAAGACCCCAGATGAACCAGATAGTAGACAGATACTATTCGTTGCTGGCTCGATATGAGACCCATGGGCAATTCAAAACTCAAGATTGAACGATAAAGTAGCGGGTAATAATAACCGATGTATAACGTAAGCAAACAAGAAAGACTACGGCCTCTCTTCTGGAACTGTGTAGTCCTCAGGTTCATCTGCTCAGTCGATGATGGTAATGCAATTGGCGTGGCTGCCGGCAACGGGGAAGATGAACTGAGGCGGTGAAAGAAAGTCTGCAGGGGGGATCTCTGCTGCAGTGAATGCTTCTGTCGATGGTGCACCTCAGGTGGGGTGGATGACGGCACGGCAGGAGCAGGACATAACACACAAAGTTTTCTTTGACGCCTATCTGAAAATGAAATAAATCTGTAAGGGCTCCTTAGAATTGGAGGATTCTATAAACGCAGGGACAGGAAAAACATAGGAATAGGATAGGAATGCACGTGAAAACAGAGCATTTGGAAACATAGGATTTCAGTCAACCTGGGTGTTTGGCTCACATGAATTGGAAGAACAGAGAAATGGAGAAACAAAGAGATGCGACGAGTGTACAACCTCTTTGGCATAGCCTTGTGGACCTCAACATCATTGGGTTGGACGTGGAGGATGGTGATGATGCTGGTGTGACTGTCGGAGGCGGGGAAGAAGATCCGAGGCCTCTGGAAACGGCGCCGAGGGTACGGCTCCGCTGTGATGGACGGTTCCGTCGTTGGAGCAGCTCCGCTAAGGTGTACGGCGACGAGGCTGAAGCATGACAAGATAGACAACGTTAATCTGAAGTGGGACCCTAATATCATCTTTAATAGATGATGTAAAATACATCACCAAAAAGTGCTAGATGTAAAACGCATCATCCGCGCCACGGCCACTCCGACAGATGCTGTAAGTACTGTTCACTCTGAACTTAACTAAAGAAAATGAACTTCACAGTCGAAACTGATTGAACTAGTAACAGAGCATTGCAATAGATGTTTAGGGCGTTCGAGCACTAGTAGCAGAGAAGCAGTGATCTAAATCAGCAGATGCTCGAGCAGGGAATGCACTAGCAGAGAGCAAGTCGTGCAGTAGCACTGCGATCGAGTGCTCAAGAAGCAACTCCTGTAGCTGCTGGAGGTCATGCAGCAGCAGCGCAAGCGATAGTAAGAGCAGAGCAGTAGCACGAACGAAAGCAGGAGCAGTGCAGTAGCGCGACCGATAGCAAGAACAGAGCCGCAGCGCGAGCGAGAGCCGGAGCAGCTGCAACTAGTGCCGTTGTGGAAGTCGCCGCTGAGGAAGCAACGACACGGGGGAGAGACGTCGTGGATGATGTGGCCGGCGACGGCGCCATCGATGGAGACACGCCATGTCTGCTCGGTATCGAGCACCGGCAGCCCCGTGAGATCTAATAAAAGATAAAATGCAGCGGTGAGTGCAGAACCTCCTTGGTGGCACCGAGTTGGCCTCGGCTTCATCGGAGGAATTGGTGAGGGTGCTGCGGTTCCGGTGGGGCAGGTCAAGACGGCGCTGTGGGTATTGAGGTGGCGCGATAGACGAGGCGAACGTCGGGGCGACTCCTTGGAGGTGGAGGACGGGGTGGCTGATCCGGCGGGACGACGAGATCGACAATGGATCCTCATCCGGTATGGTGGATGAGGGACGGCGAGCTGTTACGGTGGACGATGTAGTCGGGGAAGAGTCTCCGGCTGGGCGGCGGTCGGGAGGCCGACCGAGGAGCGTGGGGTTTCGCCGGTTTTGGCGGCCTCGGTGTACGAATGGGGGGTGAAGCGGGAGGGGGGAGCCAAGCTTAGGGACGCGCTTGTCCAAAATGTAGGGTAAGTTACCAGCGTACCCCCACCGGTTTTGACACCGCGACATGGAGCTTCATTTCCGGCTGAGGGGTAGAAGGGGGATTTCGCGTGTCTGGGCTGCGGGAGCGATTTCGGATGAGGAGGGAGTTCTCGCGCGTGTCCAAATTTCGGGATAACAAGGCGCGGCGTGGGTTGAAGAAGCAGGAGTTTCAAAGCAGATGAGACAAAAGATACTCGAGCTTGAAAATTTCGGGATAACAAGGTGCAGATTCCTTGTTCGGAAGAACAAACTTAACGTGTAAAAACAATTCATACAAGACACAAGAGAGTCATGTCCCCTTTTACTATATTGCTATAGATGCCATTGAAAAAAACTACAAGAAAAATGTAAAATAAATCAGGAGAACAAGATTACCCTGCACAGTACCAAATCGATTCGCACTTCCCGTAACAACAACAAAAAACAAATCAATTCCCACCAAAGAAAGAGTAATGTCCCTTTTTATATGATTATTACAGATGCCATGATCTCGAACTTCAATTTTTGAATCCACGTTATGTTGAATTCGAATATATCGTTAGGTGACCTTGCGGCTTATAATTGATGTAGTCGTACATTTTGATCTTCCATCATATATGAACATTTTACTCCACCATGTGAACATATATATTGTCGTCTACCATATGGACTAAATTTGAATCAATTTTCCTTATTTGAATACAATTTTTGTCAAGTTATACAATAATTTAAATATTATCTTGATAACAAAAAGCATACATATAGCAGTAATCATATTTCACTTTGAACTACATGTACCATATGCTCTCCATTTCAAATATTTGTATCCATTTTATGTTGAATTCAAATCATAGTACATTATTGGTCTAGGTAGCGAGTTGTTTGGGATAATCTAAACCCTGTTTTCATATGTATAATTTTTGGCTAATTGCGACAAGTTTTGGTATAAGCCTCTTGCAAAACCGGAGATTCTCTCAACAAGCCTCGTGGTTCAGAGAGGGAATGTGTCACCTTTGTGTGCGAAACGATATACGCTGCCTCCCCCCTAATTTTATTTACAGAGGCAACATAGAACTATATGAGTGCCCTATTAAATTTTGGGATTATTTCGGGTTCATTTGGCCTTTTATACATTAATTGAGTTTCTGGACTTTTAATGTGCATAATCTAAATATGAATTGCATGCACATGCTCCGGTGCACCAAAGTGGGTTGAAAAATCACATGTGTGTCCTTGGTTGAATTTCTAGGTCCCATGGAAGAAATGAGAATGAAATTCAAACATCTAGGCGTCATGACTCGGCCGAGAACATCGAGAAACTTTGATTTTAAATTCATGTAAATCCAAAACTCGCCTGGAAATCATGAAACTTGGCATGGTGTCATGTCATGGCACTAACATGTTGTGGTAAAAAATTGGGCCGATTTGGAAGCTCGTGGTTCTAAGAGGGAATGTGCCACCTTTGAGTGTGAAACGATATACGCTGCCCCCCCCTTGAGTTTCTTAACAAAGGCAACATAGAACTACATTAGTGCCCTGTTAAATTTTGGAATTATTCCGGGTTCGTTTGTCGTTTTTATACATTAATTGAGTTTCTGGTCATTTCATGTGCATAAGTCAAATTTTAACTACAAGCACTTGCTCTCGTGCACCAAAGTTGGTTGAAAAATCACATTTGTGTCCTCGGGTGAATTTCTAGGTCTCATGCAAGAAATGAGAATAAAATTAAAACATCTGGGCATTGTGGCTCGGCCGAGAACATTGAGAAACTTGGTTTTAAAATTCTTGTAAATCCAAAACACATCTGAAAATCATGAAACTTGGCATGGATGTCATGTCATGGTACTACCATGTTGTAGTAAAAAAATTGGCCGAATAGGAACATATTTTGGTATAAGCTTTTACAAACCGAAGCTTCTCTCAAGAAGGCTCGTGGTTCTGAGAGGGAACGTGCCACCTTTGAGTGCAAAACGATATACATTGTCCCCCTTGAGTTTATTTACGAAGGCAACATAGAACTACATGAGTGCCCTGTTAAATTTTGGAATTATTCCGGCTTCGTTTGGCCTTATTTACACATTAATTGAGTTTTTGGTCATTTAATGTGCATAATTCAAATTTGAACTACAAGCACATGCTCCCATGCACCAAAGTTGGTTGAAAAATCCCATTTGTGTCCTCGGGTGAATTTCTACTCCCTCCTTCCTTCTATATAGGTCCTAATGTGTTTTTCGAGGCTAACTTTGACCAAACGTTAGAGCAATAATATATGACACGCAACTTACACAAAGCATACCTTCAATTTTGTATGTCAAAGGAGCTTCCAATAATATAGTTTTCATAGTATACATCTCATGTGATATTAATCTTGTCAATAGTCAAAGGTTGTCTTGAAAAACACATTAAGCCCTATATAGATGGAAGGAGGGAGTAGGTCCCATGCAAAAATGAGAATAAAATTCAAACAACTAGGCATCGTGGCTCGGTCGAGAACATTGAGAAACTTGGTTTTAAAATCATGAAACTTGGCATGGTGTCATGCCATGGTAAAAAAAATTGGCCGAATAGGAACAAATTTTGGTATAAGCTTCTTGCAAATCGGAGCTTCTCTCAAGAAGGCTCGTGGTTCTGGGAGGGAACATGTCACCTTCATGTGCATAATTCAAATTTGAAATACAAGCACATGTTCCAGTGCACCAAAGTTGGTTGAAAAATCACATGTCTGTCCTCGGGTAAAATTTCTAGGTTCCATGCAAGAAATGGGAATGAAATTCAAAATTCTGGGCGTCGTGGCTGGGTTGGAAACATTGAGAAACTTAGTTTTTTAGTTCCTGTAAATCCAAAACACGCATGAAAATAATGAAACTTGGCTTGGTGTCATGACATGGCACCAACATGCTGTGGTAAATTTGCAGTCTGATTTGCGAAGGCGCACACATTAACAATCAACAAAGTCATTTTGGAACAAGTGCTGTCATGTTACAATCGGAAACACAAGTATTATTGAAACTGTGGGCGTTCTACTTACTAGTACCATTTACGTGCTGCCACGCGTCCCCATTTTTTATTAGCTAGGAGGCGCCGTGCAGGGTAGCTATTTGAGTACGAGAGGCGTGCGATCAGACCCATGCGCGTGCTTATCGGGAGGAGAGCCCTTTGACCTCCATCTGCCATCCACCTCTCTCCCAAGGTCTCCATTAATGGCGCCCGAGCCTCTGTTTAATGGCGTGGCTATGTCTCACTCGACTGAGATTTAAGAGAGAAAAAAGAAAATCTGAAAGCATGGATCTTGATGTAAGATCCGACGGACCTATATAGCATCTACTACGACTTATAGCAAGACTGATGAATATATAAGGACGATTAATTTTTTTTATCAAAGAAGGGCTTTCCCCTTCCGATTTTCATTACTGAAAACCACCACAATTCACAAGAAGTTCAGCACAACTCCAGCCTAACACGAAGGACTAAAAGCTACCAGATTGAAATTGCAACATCCCAAGAGGCCAACAAAGGCCAAACATCCGCGCTAGAACCCAACATTTCACAACCGACGACACAATCCACATCCTAAACCGATTATTACATCAAAAGAAACTAGGAAACTAGTCTCCGCGGCGAGCGGTGATGAGCTCTTTCGTGTCCTCAAGACGCTGCTTGAGAACATCCATGGATTCCTCCACCAGCCTTTGGCGCTCGTTGCAGAGCATGTCATTCTCGTCCATAAGTTTCTTCAACAAGGCACTAGTCTCCTCCTGCAGGTCTGCACTTCGGACGATCTTTTCCCTCAGCAGGTCGCGCTTGGCCCGGAGCCTCTCATTGCCCTCCCTTAGTTGCTGGATGACGCCGGTAGCCTGTTCAAACGAGGCAATCATGTCGTCCTGCAACCTCGCCGAGCCGGAGATCTGATCCATCTGGCAATGGACAATCGCATGCATGCGCCTGTAACAGTCATCGCCTGCCCGCAAGAAATTTTCCCAGGCCGCTGCGGCATGGCGGGACATCACTTCTGCATTCGTGGCATGACGGGACATCTCTGCTGCTTCCGCGGCGCGGCCGGACCAGTCTGCTACATCGACGGTGCGGCGGGACCTCTGTGCTGCTTCAGCGGCGCGGCGGGACCTCTGTGCTACTACTTTCCCGCGGTAGGACATGTCAACAGCTCTCGCAGCGAGGCGGGACATCTCTCGTGCTTCCGCTTCCATGCTCGCCTCTCCCTGGTGGCAATCTCTCGACCCAGAACTCACGCTGGCCATGGCAGACGCAAGGGAAGGATGCGGAATGACTTGTTTGTTTTTGTGGATGGGGAGTTGAGGAGGAATGTGCAGTCATCTTGGCATACTAGTATTTATAACCGAGTACTAATACGCTCCTAAGTGGGAAACCATTTAGGAGGTTATCGGTGTGAACAGGTTTGCAATTCAATATAGCGTGGAGTAATTTGGAATGTGACGAGACGCAAGCCAAAATTTATTGACGGTTGTAGTTTCGAAGTGCGGCACTATTCCCGAATGGAGTACTTCTTTTTCTACTCCCTCCTTTCCGGTTTTATAGGGGTTATCTCAAAATTTTAGTTTTTCCATTTTATAAGGCTCAATTTGGTTGTCCCCAACACATGTTCAGATTCCAAGGTGCATTAAATCATTGCGTGCAAGTATTAAGAGAAAATTGACCAATGCATGTACTTTATGCATGCATGCATTGCAATTAATGCATTAAACCTATCTCTCGGGACTTCTCGCACGCACCATCATGCCACCCACAAAAACTTGTACTCTGAGTTTAGTAGTACGTTATACAAGAAGAGAAGAGGTGCACGCACGCACTCGTCCTCTCACACATGCGTCTGTTTTTTTTTCTCAAAAAGGAGGATGATGACCCCCGGCCTCTGCATCTAGGAGTCACACACGCAAATTATTGAAATATATCGAGTGCAGTGCTTTGATGTGTCGCGTCAACTCGTACATCAACGAGAAGTTTGATTATCCTCTCCCTCGCGGACTTAACTGCACCTGCCTTTGGCTGTATGATAGGTTGGCCACACACCTGTAGGGCCCACTTGTCATACACGCAAAGGCAGGAGCGTCCCTCCCTCTCCCATGAGCGTGGTGGCTGGAAAGACTAGGAGAAGCTTTCGCTACACACTCTCCCTCCCGCACGTGGTGGACATGCAGCAGTTCAATCAGTGTCATATGGCTAGAAGCGTACTGTAGTACTCCTCCAGTGCAATAGTATTCCATCATTGTTCGACTTCCCGAAGAGGCGAAGAGCCAAGCGTAGCCTGGACGCTCGTGTGGCAGTTTCATGTGAATAGTAGTCTAGGATAGCGTGTATCGTGCCTGTAAGCTTAAAATCGTTGGCGTCGGCACCATGCTATGTGGCCGTCTCGAAATTTTTAAAAAAAATTAAAATAGTCTTCTGGCCCTACCCGAAAACTGCCGGGTGTACTGCCCGGGAAAAGCCCCGCCCTCAACTTTTAACTAGGCAAAAATAGTTCGAGCTTGTTCGTTCTATAGAAATACAGTACTTATTGTATGTTTATTCACCTGTGGGGTTGTTCAATGAATGGAGGGGCGGGGAGCACAAGTGAACAATACTGTAGTACTACTAGTAGTAAGTAGGAGTCGTACAGTAGTCACCGTAAATAGAGAGTTTCTTTTCTTTAATGCCACGTACACAAATTGAAACGCTTGTTGTGGAGAGAAAAAAGATAATCACTCCACTATATATGGACGCAGGGGCCTGAGCGCTTGCTTTACTAGGGTTGCTCTCTTCATTCTCTCATCCTCTCTAGATATAAACAAGACAGCAGTAGCGACATTTTCTCTCTGCTCACCGCTGGTCACAGATCCGGCCGGATCCCTTCGGCCGGTGTGTGTAGAGGACTAAAAGGTGCATCATTCACGCGGTCATCACCGCCGAGGGAGGAAACCCACAGCTGACGGAGGGGCCCGATCCTCAGCCTGTGCCGTTCTCTCCGACACATGGCTGGCTCGGGAGGTCCTCCGACCCTTCTTCCTCCCTGCTGTCTTGTCCGCAGATCCGACCTGTCGCCGCCGACATCCCGGCGACCCTCAGGTATAAGCTCTTCGAAAGCGGTCTTGCTCTACTGCCCCAGCTCCCCACGTGTCTGCATGTGCATCTTTTTCTACTCCCATCAGCTCTTCCAAAGCCACCTAAATTTTTAGTATTATTAGAAGTAAAGCCACTTCATGCATTCAAATCTAGGGCTTTGTTCAAACAACGAAGAAAGGGGGGAAAGTTGTAGCATGAATCTAGGACTTGATTCAAAGAGGAAATAATATGGTGAAAGTAGTAGAGACCGGATACCCAACCGGTCTCTTGGTTGAAAAGGGAAATAATGGGAAAACACAGTACAAACTGGATAAGGAACAGATCTATTATTGGTTGAAAAAAGGATAGAAAGTGGCGGCTGGTGGACAAGTCAATAGAGTATGTCCAGGACTAGATTTGCTGCCATCACATAGTAAAAGGTCTCCAGGATTAGATTTGCTGCCCTCACATAGTAAAAGGTCCCATGATTAGATTTGCTTCCCTCACATAGTAAAAGGTCTCCAGGATTAGATTTGCTGCCCTCAGATAGTAAAAGGTCTCCAGGATTAGATTTGCTGCCCTCACTTAGTACAATGGCACTCCTGCTGTTTTCCCCAGTATGATAAGTAAGTTGCTCCTTCACACTGCTGATTGTCCTGGTGTCCCACGGTCCCATGCCCTTAAACCAACTCTTTAGCTGCTATTGATTTACTGTGTCTGGTAAACAAGCAATGCCACCATTAAAGTAATCCCATATTTGAGGAATCTCATTGTTGATCGTAATGCTTCTGGTAACATGAAGCATTGCTAACGTTTTAAAATTTCTACTGTCCTTGCGTGATTGTCATGAACATAATTAAGATGCTTCTTTTCATTTTGTATATGTTTCATATATTCTTATTGACCAGCAACTGTTTACTTTCTATCTTTTTGTGCAGATAGGGATATCCATTTCACCTTGTTGCTATTGTGACCTTTTGGTGAACTGCACAAAACACTTTTTTTGGAATGAGTGTCTTCTGCAGTTCAACTAAAATGTCATGTGGGCAACATCTCTCAATTTTGGTGGAACTGCACAAAATGGTGATTGGAGTTTCCAAAATCTCCGTCAAGTTCTGCTGGTAATCTCGTGCAACATTTTATTAGCCTTTGCAAGATGGAGCCGTCACTGTCACCACAATGGCACTTTATTTTAGTGGAACTGCACAAAAGGATAAGAAAATTATAGTTGCACCTTACATGAGCCGGACAACCAACCTTAATGTTCCTCAATTTTAGTGCAACTACTAAAGAAGAACCTGCCAGCTCACAAGAGCAAGTACTTCTTGCTACCTGAATGATGCAATCTTTGCTTCATTTCAGGTGAACTGCAGAAAAAGGCGCATGAATTGAATCATGGAACTCCAGGCAGACCTCATCCAAGTAGATCTGGAGGTTGAGTTCAAGGAGGCCTCTATTAAAGCGAAATCATGCTCTCCTGTCTCCTTGTTTGTGTTGTGCAAACAGGAATACTCAACTACATATGTTGTGACGATCAAGAGCATTCGCCAAGTTCTTCGATTGTATGACATGGCTAGCCAAGATGGATTTAATCCCGATATTCACTTTATCAAAAGGCTCTAATGGGTTGGTTCTGAATCTTGCAAGCTGGGAATCAGTGAGATGTGTAAGCATCTTTGTTGTACTTATTATTTGGATCTTATTTGTTGGTTCTGAATCTTGCAAGCTAGGAATCAATGAGATGTGTAGGCATCTTTGTTGTACTTATTATTTGGATCTTATTTGTTGGTTCTGAATCTTGCAAGCTGGGAAACACGGCATGATGATGCAGAGGAAAACAACAATAACAAACAGTTCAAACTTGTTAGTATTATCTTTGTGAAAGTGCGACAAATGTGCTGATCGTGTGCGTCCTGAGAATAATAATTCTAATTGTTGTGCATGTTGATCCTATGGCACTGATAGAATGAGCGAATGCATTGCTTGTTTTAAGTACAAATTTCTATTAAAGCTAATTAAATTTAAGTAAAGTGACCACTAACTCCTATTATTACAGTACCAATACAGACCTGCTCGTGAACCGACATGTGGCCGAGGGTGCATCTTCTGCCGGGCATGCAGCGGATGAGGGAGGGGTAGTAACTGTTGTCGCCTGTACACACTCAGCTTACTGTTGAATCCAGTTCCCCAAGAGCTAAAAAACGAACTGCTGCCGCCGCCTACACACTCATTCACTCGAAGAGACTCCAATGGCGATCCGAGGGGTGAGCCTGCAGATATGGACTTCAGCAAGGAGTTCCCCTTTGAGTTCGCTGTTCAGTCCTATGGCTGCACCAAATTGAATGTGATGTACACCAACGATACGGACTCGGTGAAGCTCTGCCTCGCCTCAGTCCTATGGCTGCACCCGGTTCTGGAGCATTCGCCCGTTTCATCGGTAGCGCCGACTGCACCTTCGCTATGGTGGAGAGAAGGAAGAACGCGACGATTCAGCCATCTGGTGCAACAAGCTTGTCGACATCCAGAAGCAATACAAGATCATCAGCAACGGGCAGGAGATGGACTCCGTAGTTGACCTTGCTGAGACCATCATCGACCCCTGATATGCCAACATGAAAGAAGACGACCTGAACACGTGGGAGGTACCTCTGAATCTAGCCTACATAACCTACGTGGCCAAGGACGCATACACATGCTACGACATGTACAAGCAGATCTTGGACATGAGGGCATGTCTGCTTCCCGTAACCGACGAGTACACAGACAGCCGCAGCGTCATGATCAAGCATGCCAGGAAGGTCTAGATGTTGTACTTTATCTGTTTATAAGCACCTTTATCATCTGAGTGTTTCATGCATTAGCCTATGTGTCGTAATTATCTGTTTTGTCCAAAATATTTCTTTTAAGAACCCATTAACCTGATTGCTTTTTTTAGTGGCTATTTCCTTATGTATGTAAACTAGTTCACTTGTTCGTAAAAAAACTAGTTCACTCGGCTGTCGTGCTTTGAATCTCCTTCCTCCCAACATATTCCCCTCCTCAGGTGGACCCAGCAGGTATCTGAATTTTCTCCCACTTTCTTTTTCGGTGTAAACTGAGTTTTCTCCCAGTACTTTCCCCTAGAACCAACTCAACTGTCCCACGTCTAGCCTAAAAAATAATAATACCCCACGTACTATTAACTCATCAAATTAAAATGATATTTTATTTCGTAAGTTGAAAGTTCTTACAAAATAATAATAATAATTGTTTATATATAACTTGGCAAGTTAACTCCTAGTAATTGCAAAAAATTTACTGACGTGCAATCATGTGTTTATGTTTTTATAACATTTCTCCGTCTAGCCCAACATGATATTTTCACCCTGCCCAGCAAGTCTGCGGATTTCGAGAAAAATGCAAATGTGGTTTAAACGGGCTGCATAGATGCTACATCATTGTTTCACCTAGCCCACCAAATGGACTAAAAAACAAATGGACTGACAGCTGGGTCCACGACCACAGCCCAGTTTTTTTGTGATTTGCCAAGTAAGTCGCTTTGTCAGGCCTGTTGGGCTGCAAATCTTTCAAGACGAGTAGAGCTTTCATTCGGCTGGCCGAGAAAATGGCCCATCAGTAATGAGAAATGGGTTGTACATTTTTAAAACACATCAAACTGGCAATTAGTTTCAAATATCTTTTTTTTCATTTCGTGATTTTAAATTACATTAATTTTTATGCGTGGAGAATTTGTTGGATTTTATATTGATATACATTTATTATTAAAATCAGTTTGAATGTGAGTCGAAATTTCGGGATTAAAAATAGTTCGGACCGCACCGAAATATGCAAAATTTCGTATAATTTTTTAACCGTGGCCACAATATGGGCTATAATGCTAACAAAAATAATATGGGCTCCAAAAAAGACCTTAAGAATTAGCAAATGGGTTGTATGCTGTTTTCCACAGATTTGAGGCTTTCCTAAAAAAAGGTTGACGCACAAGCAGTGATTGTTGGATGTCCATCGAACGGCCGTCGTGCTTCTTCAATCTCTGCTCTTCCTGCTCCAGCCGCTTAAACAAGCGCCAGCGGGAGGACTGCCTGCTCCCTCCTCCCCGCGGTCGGCTGTGCTGCCGCGCAGGCCTCACCGCCCCATCGTACTCCCATTGCCGGCCTAGGCATCCCTCTACTCACCCACGCCTGTTGTTATTCTCCGGCGACGCCAGACGAACCAGTAAACCCTCATACAGTCGTACTCCCCTCCGCGTGGGAAACAACTTCCGAGTCTTCCCTGCCTCTGTGTCGTTCCCTTCCTAGGCCTCGCCGTCGTCCACCGCCCTGGTGCTCTCGGCGCGGCCTAGTCAACATGGTCAACGACCGACATGCATTTTAAGTGGACTGTACGTGGAGAGGCCAACAGCTGGGTCCACGGCCGCACGCAAGGAAATGCCTCCTTATTACGCGCAAAATAATGATTCCTCCACCTGACATCAGGGACCCACCAAAAGGGCCTCTGTATTTCGCGAAAAAAACATTACCGCCGCTGACAGCTCAGACCCACCAGCTATATCTTCGCATGCAAGGAAGTGCCTCCTTATTACGCACGCAAAAAGTGAATACTCCCCCTGTTAGCTGGGACCTAGTATAGTGGCAGGCTGACTTGTGGGCCTACTAAGTTGACGGGGACGGAGGGCTTTGTCAACTTAGTCAATATGCACGATCCTAGCTCCAGTGACCGTACGATGTCCATCCAACGGCCGTAGTGCTTCTTCAACCTCTAGTCTTCTTGCTCCAGCCGCCCAAACCAGTGCTGGTCGTGCCTCGTGCTCCTGCCTCCCGTGGCCGGCTACGATGCGGCGGAGGCCTCACCCCCTACTACTCCCACCGCTGGCCAGGCCATCCCTCTACTCACCCACACCCCCTGTTATTCTGCGGCGATGACAGCCTCACCCCGCAGCGAACCAGTGAACCCTCGTACTCCTCTACGCGTGGGCATCCACTGCCGCGTCTTCCCCGGCTCCGCGTAGTCCCCTTCCTAGGCCTCGCCGTCGTCCACCGCCCTGGTGCTCTCGGCGCGGCGTGGTCAACATGGTCAAGGAACGGCTTCCATCGGACGTGGACTGTACGTGGAGAGGCTGACAGCTGGGTCCACGGACGCAGCAAGGAAGTGCCTTCTTATTACGTGCAAAATAATTATTCCTCCACCTGACAGCGGGGACCCACCGGACGGGCCATCGTATTTCGCGAAAAAACGTTTGCCCCTGACTGCTGGGACCCACCAGCTACATCTTCGCACACAAGGAAGTGCACCCGGGCAAAAAAAAACGATTCGCCCCCCCTGACTGCTGGGACCCACCAGCTACATCTTCACAGGCAAGGAAGTGCCTGACAGTCGGGACCCACCTGGTCGAAGCGTACGTAGCGTTGTCATTCTGGTCGCGAACATGTATGTAAATATATACTGGTGGACGTAGAGGCGTGCACGTGTTGTAGTAGAGGCGCGTACGTGTCGTAGTAGAGGCGCGCACGTAGCATGTACACATACGTACAAATGGCCAGGGTGCAAGAAAGAAAATACGGCCACGTATGTGTAAATACGGGCGGGGTCTCGAACTCCTACTCGCGCATACGTACGACCAGGGCTCGTGTACATGGCTGGGTCGGAATGGAGAAACAGCGTCGTCATCGTGTTCATGGGGAGGCAACGGAATGCGTTGTGTTCATTGGGAGGCAACGGAATGCGTCGTGTTCATCGGGAGGCAACGGAATGCGTCATGTTCATCGGGAGGCAACGGAATGCGTGGGAGCCAACCGGCTGGGTCGGAACGGAATGCGTGGTCGTGTTCATCGGGAGGGCTTGGATGGAACAGGCGATGGAAACGAGGCCTGGCGTACCGCAGAACGGAGGAAACGGACCTCCTATGGTCGAAATGGGGGTCCTGTTGATCGGGAGGGGTGTGGCGTACCGCAAAATGGAGGAAACAGACCTCCTACGGTCAAAATGGGGGTCCTGTTGATCGGGAGGGGTGTGGTGCACCGCAAAACGGACGAAACGGACCTCCTACGGTCGAAACGGGGGTCCTGTTCATCGGGGGGTGTGGCGTACTGCAAAACGGGACTCCATGGGATATTGTTCATCTCCACCGTCGACCTCCTCCAGCCTCCACGGGCTACCGTCGACCTCCTCCAGCCTCCACGGGCTCCTGTTTATCCAGCCTCCACCGCGCTACTCCACCGGCTACTGTTCAACCACCCCTCCACGGGCACCCCTCCATCGTCTACTGTTCATCCAACCCTCCACACCACGGGGTCCTGTTCAACCACCCCTCCACAGGCACCCCTCCACCGTCTACTGTTCATCCAGCCCTCCACCACACCACGGGGTTCTGTTCATCCAGAGGCAATGCCACCGCTCACTGTTCATCCAAACCCCCCCCCCAACGCTCACTGTCCATCCAATCGACCGGCTTCAATTAGCAGCAGTAGCGAAGGAATCGCTCGATCGAGTTCAGTTAACAGCCATCGATTGATCGCTCGGGTTCAGTAACACGTAGCCTGCAGTGCAATCGCTCGGGTCCAGTTAGAGCCCAACGCCTCGCTCGGGTTCAGTTAGAGCCAACGCCTCGCACACACGAGCATACGTGTACGAGAGAAACGCGCATCGCTCGGCCCCGGACCTCCCACTGTAACCGGGAACTCCCCGAAATTTTCATCGCCCTCGCTTCTACCATGGTTTTTTCCGTCATGGATGACCCAAAGAATGTCATGTAGCTGCGTCTCCGGCTTGCCCAGGATGAAAAGCCCATTTTCTGTCATGATTTTTTGTCATAGAAGTAGGAGCCCACCACATCTATGATGATATCGGGTTTTGTCACAATTATCGTGATAGAAGTGTCATATGTATGATAGAAAAAAAATTCGTTCGGCCCAAAATGTCACGGATGTGTCTTTTTTGTAGTGGGAGAGGCTATGGTGTTGATGTAGAAGCCCTCCATGATCGATTCCCCCTCCAGCGGAGCGCCAGAAAAGGCCCCAAGATGGGATCTCATGGGTACAGAAGGTTGCGGTGGTGGAAATAGGGTTTCGTGGTGCTCCCCGATGGTTTCAGGGTATGAGTATATATAGGCGAAAGAAGTAGGTTGGTGGAGCTGAGAGGGGCCCACGAGGGTGGGGGGCTCACCCATCCCCTGGGGCGCGCCCTCCTGCCTCGTGACTTCCTCGCTGCTTCCTTGACGTCCACTCCAAGTTTCCTGGATTGCGTTTGTTCCAAAAACGATCCTCGCGAAGGTTTTATTCTGTTTGGATTCCGTTTCATATTCCTCTTCTGCGAAACACTGAAATAGGCAAAAAACAGCAATTTGCACTGGGCCTTCGGTTAATAGGTTAGTCCCAAAAATAGTATAAAAGTGCATAATAAAGCACATTAAACATCCAAAACAGATAATATAATAGCATGGAACAATCAAAAATTATTGATACCTTGGAGACGTGTCATAGAGAGACCACTAATGATGTAAACATAGTATAAGGGAATGGGGAATGGTGCGACATGTGTGTCAAAGAGAGACAAAGGCATGTGTAGTAGCGGGATAGCATGGGTATGGGCGGGGAGCAGACTATTTGGAAGATACATCGAGTGTGTGTGGGAGAGGGGTGTGAGAGTGAGAGAGAGAGAGGCGGCGACGGAGAGAGAGAGGAAGAGAGGGGGAGAGAGGGGTTGTTTGTGTCCATAAGTGGTGTATAGATAGGGAGACAATGTTGATGTTGTTCGAAACTAGCCTATGTACAGAGACGCAAGGGAAGGGAGTCATCGTGTGTGTGATAGGGACTTCATGAGAGATCTAGAATAGATGGTGTAGA
Source organism: Triticum urartu (assembly GCF_056163025.1). Classification (NCBI taxonomy): domain Eukaryota; kingdom Viridiplantae; phylum Streptophyta; class Magnoliopsida; order Poales; family Poaceae; genus Triticum; species Triticum urartu. The sequence continues at coordinate 173,635,921 of NC_141877.1, read as the reverse complement.
GAACAACGAGCGATGTTGAGAATGATGATAAATTAAGGAGCTATGGAATGAGTCACGGCATGTATGTATACAGGGAAGGAGCTGGGGCGGGTCCGCATGTGGGAGAGATAGAAAGAGGAGAGTGGTGCACAAGGAGACAAAGAGTATTGTTTGAAGTGTTGTGGTGTGTGAGGTGAGTGTGCGAGAACCACAAAACTAGGGAGATAGACGTTTGGGGGCGATGTTTTGTGGGTATGGGAAAGATACACTCTACATAGTGAGTGTGCTTGGGAAAGAGAGATGCCAGGAGACCTAGAGAGTGGGGGAAGAGATGTGTGCATGCCCGAGAGACAAAGTGATAGAGACCTATATTGGGGTCCGGACTTTAGAAGAGAGGGGGGTATTAATGTGCTCGTGTGTTCGTGTCTGGGGGAGAGAATGACTTGTGTGTGGGGGGGTGGGGGTGGCTTCAGATAAAGAGTGATGTGTCTATATTTGAGGGACTTTAGCGTAATTGAGATATATATGGTCAATAGTGTGTGCACTCATGGTTGATCAATTTGTTTCACAGTTTGGACTATGAGATAATGATACTTTTGAACATGCATGATATACCTTGATGTGCCCGAATTACAAACCTAAGATTGGAATTTTGGAATTTGGCTCCATCATTAGCTTTTGTAATTCATTTAAACGGAGGTACATCTTTAAGCCGAGGTTTCGTGATTTCAAATCATATATCAAACCTAGAGATATACACATACGGGCATGTTCAAACTTTTTAATCATCCACTTTATTCATACGCATACACGTTTTTGCTTTTGTCATCATATTTAGGATAAACACATTTGGAATTTCATTTGAATTGGACCATATGATGGTATTTGCTTGTACTAGCTCAATGATCCATATTTGAATCGAATGGACAATCTAAGTTTCGAGTTGGAGACATTGATTTTGAAAACTTGCACTTTTTGCGTCCAAAACAAATAAATTCTCGGCCATGATATCATAGTCAGCCGTACCAGAGCAGAACACTTATAATTTCAGGCGCCAAAAGCCTTCAAACTTCCTGCTCACATCGATATATCTCGCGCCCAAAAGTTTAGCCCTGTGATATTCCTGTTTTACCCCTGCCACATGAACGGAAAAGGGTTGCTTTGGTAACTCCATTGTTTTCCCCTCATTGCCCCCAACATTCTTCCCCAAGCCCCTCCCCTTCCCCTCCCTGACCGCCCCCCAACCACGGCAAGCCGCCGAATCTAGTCCTCCACCGCAGTGGTGGACCTCACACCCCGCCGGATCTACCTTCCACACATTGGAACCTCCAACTGCCAACTCACCACTTCACCGGAGCCGCTTCAGCGACTAGCTTGCCCATCGCTCCAGATCTCCTTGACTGCCATCATGGTCCACCGCATCGGATGTGCTTAACCGGCGCCCTCGTCCACCACAGTGTAGGCCCTTCACTGACTCCACTACAAAAAAAATACACTTTCGTGATGATACGTGTTTGTCACAGTAGGTCGCTTTTTTTGTCATGCATGTACATCCATGACAAAATTATGACAGAATCAAGATAGTCATACCTGTGCTGTCGTAGAAGTGTTGCATGACATTACCAAAATTATCATCACGGAAGTGTCCACTTCCATGACGATAAATCACGCATCACAGAAGTGCTTTCGTCAAGGGTGACCGACATGTGGAATCCACCGTAACAGAACGTCGTTAAGCTATCGGGTCGGGTTTTGGATCCGATAACCCATTAACAGCCCCAACCAATGGGGATTTTCCACGTTTAAAATCATCATTGGCTGGAGGAAACACGTGTCGGCTCATCGTTGGGACAGATGTCAACCACTCATTGGACGGAAGGCGCCTATGATACGTCGACACGTGGCACGGCCCAACAGAGGCCCATTCTTGTGAAAAGGCCGGCCCGTTTGACTTGGTAAAAAGTTGGCGGGCCGGCCCATGGAAAGCCTGTTAACGGCCTGTTCGCATATAGCCCATTTACAGCCCGCTAACCCAAGGCCCGTTACGCCCTATCCGAATTAGGCCCACTAGCATCATCTGGGGCATCCAATATGATTCCAGCACGTTTTCACTTCTGGCCCATGTATGGCCCATGACGTCTTTTGGCCCATATGACGCCCTATGTAACTCTTGGCCTATTAACGGCCCGTGGTGAAACTGGCCCGTAATGAACAGTGTATCACTTTACACCCATTAACGGCCCGTGGTGAAACTGGCCCGTAATGAATAGTGTATCACTTTATACCCATTAACGGCCCGTTATTCCGTTGGGTCGTTTCCAGCCCATGTTATCTTTCGGCCTTCTCAGAGCCCATTTATTCTTGGGCTCATTTCCAGCATTCATTTACTTACGGCCCGTTACTGTCATTTTCTGCTTGTGGGCCAAATTCGGCCCGTGGTTCCAGTCGGCCCGTTTGTGGTCCGTTAATACGTTGGGCCGTTTTCATATCGTCATCAAATACAGCCTATTAACGATGGCCCGTTACGGTCGGCCCATGAACGGACAATTCCAACTCTAGCCTGTTTACGGCCATAATGCAGCCTGTTATTGGCCCATGTTTAGCCAATCGATCATACGGCCCGTATAAGTCCCATTGATGATACGGCCCGTAGAAGGCCCATTGTTTCTACGGCCCGTAGAAGGCCTACTGTTTCTACGGCCCGTAGAAGGCCCACTATTTCTATGGCCTGTAGGAGGCCCAGTGTCACTACAGTAAATATTAGCCCATGGTTATTGTGGCCTAGTTTTAAAAAATAGGTTATTACAGCCACTAGTTAACCGCGGAAAAAGAACTGCAATGACTACAAGCAAACAAATAAACAAGACAACAAGGAAATAAATAAGCAAGCAACTAACGCTAGGCTATCACGGCTATTACACATATTACATCCACTAGGCATCAAAGTTCGCCACCAATGCAAATATAGGGAACAAAGCAGCATATCATATACACTGGCCATCACAATTGGCCACAGTGCAAATAAACGCGGCAGCAAAACAAGAGCATAACTGAAACAACTTCAGAAGAGCTCAAGAAACGTTATCCTGGGTATCCACCATGCTGGCAATAAGCTTAGCAAGCTGATTAGCTTTGTCCTGTTTGGCGCTAAAATCCTCCAACGCTTGCTGTTGCACCAGAAAGTATGCATCTGAATGCTCCAGGGACTTACGCAGTCCTTCCGCTTCTTGTCGCAGCATAGCTGATCGATGTCTTTCAGCTTGTAGTTGAGACTCAAGAAACCGAACTGATTCAGACAGTGAGTTTGAATAGCTTGTATAAGCGGTAGTGGCCAGTAACTCCAACACTAAACCAAGACAGGATGTGTCACTATCCTGAACCTTATCTGCATTACTTCCTTTACCGTTGCTTAATAAGGCACTCTTCCCCAATATTCTGTCAGCATTCTAAAAGAAGAAACAAGCAGACACATAACAAGTTTAGCATGAACTAGTATATGAAACTCATTTCGGTGAACCAGTTCATTAGTAAGGTGGACAGGATTAAACTACCAAGTCTTCTATTGCCAAGTACTAGTACATAATAAAAGCATCAAACAAACATATATCTATGTCCTATGGTAGCAATGGAATCTTAAATTAGAACAGTTGTTCTTCAGGTTTAGGCACTTGTTCTACATGAACAGAGTATAGTAAGACGCAAGAATATAATACTTAAAAATAGAAAATGAGCTCATAGACCTTACCACATTCTTGGTTCGGGACCAGTACAGAACAAGGCGTTCCCAGTCATCGTCCAGTAAATGTGTCTCAGGAGAACGTAAGGGAATTTGATGAGTTTCTTTGCCGGTGAAGTACGTTTTCTTCAGGTAATTCCGATACTGCCACCAAGCATTCTTGAAGATAGCAGAGGTATTAGCACATATTACCTCATCCTGAGTTTCCAAATCGTCCTTCTCTATAGAGAAAAATGGGAAAATTTGTTGTATTATAACCATCATGGAGGTAGGATGTATGGGACCAAGCAAAGTAATTGACATGAATAACATTACTTACACATAACTCCTGGACAAACACCTGCAACTGGCATTTTTCTTCATCTTCAGTATAATATTTCCTAGATGGGAAGATACGCACATACGATTTAACAACATGAAATGTGATAGATGCTAAACTACGACTAGCTGGTTGTGCTTCCTCCACAGGAATAGGCATACTAACTGGTGGAGTTGGGGTTCGCCGTGATAGTACTGGCCCTATGGGCACTGGAGCTGCCTTACTAACTGCTCTTGTTTGGGAGCTCTGTGGTGGAGATGGTGTTGTGTCAACAGGAACTGGGTTACTATCGGCTGGGGTTAGGGTTAGATTGGGTGAAGCTGGTTCTCTGTCCATCGTAGTAGTGTTACAATCTGCGAGAGTTTGGGTTATGTGTGGTAGGGCTGGTTCTTGTGCATGTACAACCGGGGTGCTATCTCCACCAAGAGGTAGCACTGTTTTATTTGAAGACCGTGTTTTTAGTTCGCTAGATACTGGCATCACCCGCTCCAATTCAAATGGCTGATAAACAGGAAACATAGTTGAATGTACAGACATTGTATGAGAGACAGATGCAACAGATAGTGTGGAAAAAAGAGGGCAGGAAATAGTTGACATGTATATTGTTTAACTAAAACGGATAGCATGACATAATTTCACATATATGATGTCTATCTAAACTGGATAGCATAGCATAACATAATTCAAAGATATGATGAATAACTGAACAGGATCGCATGACATAATTCACCTACATGTTATCTAAGTAATCAGGATCGCATCATTTAATTCACATATGTGATTTATATGCTAAATAGAGGGCATTCGATATGATGTCCGAACTAAGAACATGGTGTTGAATATTGTGTATATGATGTCTAAACTATGCAATGCAAGACACCGTATGCATGATATGAGCAGTATAACCGTGCCAAGTTAGAGCATACACCTCAGTGGGGGAATAGGACTGGTCATCTGTCTCTGAATCCATCTCTGAGGAGCTATCGGGACCCAGCAAGAGATCTGCTTCGACAGGTAGCACTGTCTGCTCTGAAGGCCTTGTTTCACTCCAGATTTTTCCATCTCCCACCCAAATGGCTGATTCACAGGAAGAGTAGTTTAATGTACAAACATTGTCGACAAATGGAAATGTAATGAAGAAAAGGATGGGCAAGATATCATTCAAATATATGATGCCTGGTTAAACAGGATGGCATTGCACATTTCACATATATTATGGCTGGCTAAAAGACATGAGACTGCATAATTCCTATATATGATATAGAAACTAAACAGGTTACATTACAGAACATGTCTAAACTAAGCAGATGGCATATATGATGTTAAAAGTAGGCACTGCAAGGCAACATATGCATGATATGACTAACATCATCATGCCAAGGTAGAGCAAACACCTTGGGGGTAAATAGGAGTGGTCAGCGGCGTCCGAACCCGCCTCAGAACAGATATCTTCCTCTGGATTACAATCTGGAGAGGGGTGGGGAGTGTTTGCCATTGAACCCACCATGGAGCGATGTCTGCATGACATTGTATTGCTGCGCAAAACTCTTCTCTTTTTCTCTACATGTTCAGCATGACTATGTACAATATCTGACATGCATACGAAAAAAATATGGTGAGATTATGTAAGGAGAGCATGCAGAAATTTAGAGTGATGGTAACAACCAGTGGATCGATGTTTTTCCATTGAACCAAAATAGCCCTAATGGATCGACGTGAATGTATAGTAATAAGTGATGCAACAAGTGTACAACCTCTTTGTCATAGCCGTGTCGACCTCAGCATCATTGGGTTGGTCGCTGAAGCAGTTGAGGCAGAGGTGGCTGTTGGAGGTGTCCAGGAAGATCTGAGCAATCTGTAGATGCCGTCCAGGGCACTGCTCTGTTGTGACGGATCGTTCTGTCATTGGAGCAGCTCCAGTGAGCCGTAGGACATCAAGGCTGAAGCAGCACAAGACAGACATTGTCAATCTCAAGTGGGATTCTAATAGCATCTCCAATAGATGATGTAAAATGGATGTAAAATTAACATCACCAAAAACCACCTGACTACAACATATGAGGTAAAAACTGTTGACTCTAAACTTAACTATCGAAACTGAAATTTACTATGTGTGAATGCTACTGTCGAAACTGAACGCAATGGTAGCAGAGAGGCACTTGACATGTATTTTAGGGAGGGCCTGCAGTTCATCTTCAACCTACACCCCCCCTAAGCCGCCAGCCACCACCGGCCGAACCGCCGGCCCCAGCGCCGCCTCGCCGCCCCGAAACAACTCGCCACCGCCGCCCCGGCCAGCCCTCTAGGCCCTCCGCCCCCACCCTGAACCCTAAGATAGATAGTGGGGTACCTCTCCGGCGAGCCCCCGTCCCCACTGCGGGTGGTTCTTCCTTAACTCCGGCGAGCCCCCTAACCCCTGAAAATCGACTGACCCAAAAGTCGATTCAGTCGATTGAAGTGTGGCTTAATTGGAGCAGAGCAGCAGCACAAGCGAGGGGGAGAGCAGCAGCAGCAGCAGCAGCAGCTGGGCGAGCGAGCAATCGAGCGAGAGCCGAAGCAGGAGGAGCAGATCCGGCTGGTATGGCCGTCGCCGCCGAAGGGGCCTCGCACTGGGGGAGAGCCGCCATGGAGATGTCGCCCGCGGTGCCGGCTTCAAGGTAGCCGCTCCATGGGGGTGCGAGATGGAGCACCGTCGGTGCCGGGAGGTCGAGTTAAGGAGAAGGTGCGATGCGATGAGTGTACAACATCTTTGGTGGCGCCGAGTAGGCCTCGGCTTCGTCCGAGGAGTCGGTGTGGATGCTGCGGTTCCGATGGAGCAGGTTAAGGTGGCGCTGTGGGGATGGAGCAGCCGCGATAGACGAGGCGATCGTCAAAGCAGCTCCTTGGAGGTGGAGGAAGGGGCGGCTGAACCGGCGGGACGACGAGATGGATGACGGATCCTCATATGGGGAGGTGGACGAGGGACGTCGAGCTGTTGCGCTGGACGACGTCGTCGGGGAAGAGGCTCCGGGTGGGCAGCGGTGACGTGGTGGACGGAGGAGGGTGGGGTTTCGCGGCTGGAGCGGAGAGGTTATGGCAGCATGGGATTTAGAATGGCGAAAAGTGGGCGATGGGAGGGGTGAAGCATGACTTAGGAACGCGCTTGTCCAAAATGTAGGGTGTGTTACAAAAGTACCCCCCACCGATTTGAACTAGCGGCCCTTTCGGCTCAGGGTTAGAAGGGGGATTTCGCGTGTCGGGATTTGGCGGCTGGAGGGAGTTTTCGCGCGCGTTGTAATTTCGGGATAGCAAGGCGCGGGTTGTGAAGGCGCCAGTTTTGGGAGCACGATATCTAAATTTTCGGGATATAACAAGACGCGGGTTGAATTTTAGGGACAAGCCTAACGTGTAGTAATATTGTACTTGAACGTACCAAATCAATTCGCACTTCCCTCAACCAAAAAGAAAATGAAAAAAATAAAACTATTCACACCACACAAAGAGAGAGTCTTGCCCCGTTTTACTATACAAATGCTATTCAAAGCTACTCCCTCCTTCCATCTATATAGGGCCTAATGCGTTTTCCGATGCTAACTTTGACCAAATATTAGAGCAATGATATATGACATGCAACTTACACAAAGCACACCGTTAAATTCGTCTATGAAAGGTTCTTTCAATGATATAATTTTCACATTGTGCATGTCATGTACTATTAATCTTGTCAATAGTCAAAGGCAGTCTTAAAAATCTCATTACGCCCTATATAGATGGAAGGAGGGAGTATGAATCCATGTTATGTCCGATTAAATTTTTTCGCTTGCTGTATAATGCATGTAACCTACTCATACCAACATTTTAGTGCATTCCAAATGTCTATACTACCGCTGCAATTCGAACTAAATTTGAATTCGTTTCTCTATTTCAATAAGAATCTACAATCATGATTGTTGCCAACTTCAACCATCATAGTTTCCTTGCTATCCGCCAGATATAAATCAGACGGCCTATAATGCAGGATGGCAGGCACACCATCATCAACAACTCCGTTTTTTATAAGAGTAGAGATAAAACATATTAAATGTAGTATACTATGTTCATAACCACACCATGTGTATCACCGTTATATATATTCACACATCTGTCGGTTTGAAACACTATGATAAATTCTTCAAATATCCGAATTCGCTTTTTATAATGAAGTATATATGATCTCTATTCGTCTTTTACACCCACACAACCCTCTTATCTTTGTAGCTAGCGCTAACTTTCTCTTGTGCATGCACACGCCCGCATCCCTCTCACCCTCCCTCAGCATTCTCTAGCTCCATCGCGCAAATTCGTCTTTTCACTTTAGGTCGTTCACCCACGGTGTGTGTAGGCCCCCCAGCTCCTTCTTTACGGCACACATCGATCGATATGCCTCTCTAGCCAGGTGTGCCTAGCACAAACACAAGCTTCCCCTCTTCTCTTGTCACCGTCCATGCCTCACTCCCACCACTCTTTTCATCATTCTCGTACTCGCACACTCCTCCCCCTCGATATAGTATGCCTCTCGTACCACCTCCTACATGCATCCCTCTCTATCTATCCTTCTCCTCGTGCCTCATTGGCTTCTAACACACATGCATGTATACCGATCGATCTCCCAACATATAACTAGATCGACTTTAACTACCCCCCATCGATCGACATACCTCACAAGTTATGTCTCTCCTTTATCTTACAAAGGGCGATTGATCTTCCTATGTAGTTACGTCTGCTTACCACACCCACATCGTCCCCCCTCATCATTCGTGCATGCCTCCTGACCCGTCTCTCACACGCACATGAACAGACAACAAGCAGCCATCTTCCTCTCTTATTGATATTGCAGGCATGCCCTCCGTTTGTCTAGCAAGCCTATCCCACCATTTGTTAGAAGAAACTCCACTACCACCCCCTCCAACACTCTAGCTCTATCTCTCTCCCAACCTTAGTCATCTCCTGCACATATGCATGGATGTCGATCGATCTCCCTTAATACATGAGGCAGACCGATCTCCTTAATACATGAAGTAGGCCTCTCTCCTCCTCCACACATATACCAGCCATTGTACCTCTATAGTTAATTGGGCCTCCCTCTTCCCCTACCACACACCGATAGTCGAGCGCTGCAGGTAGGTATCCATGCCAAAGAGACAAAGTGCACATGTCCCATCTCACGTTCCAGTAGGCCAACCACTCTATATCTTTGACGTGGGCACACACAAATTTGATGGCACTCTTTATCGATCGCGCGCGCACACACACACATCATCTCTCTCTTCGATTCTATGGACACCTCAAGCCGATGATACCTCCACTATCTTCTCGTGGATCGCCCCCTCTATATATATGTTATATCCAGGACTCTATTTCACACACATTGCATATGTTAAATTTTTTGATTGACCCCCCCCCAAAAAAAACTCTCAAGAACCCACACACTATATCTCTCTAGGTTTGTATCTCTCTCACACAATCCCACGCAGGTGGTGTACGTATACAAGAAGAGAATAGGTGCACTGTGCATGTACTCCTGCTTCGTGCCCAGCCACACCCGTGCGGGTACACGGTGGAGCTCATTTCTTTACGAAATGGCAGCCCACGTGCTAATTTGAACGCCTGTAGCGGTTGTTTACCTAGGGAGGTCGTGTACCACGCGTGCACGAAACAAAGTTCGACTTGCCGCATTGCCGCGTTATTTTTAAATAAAGTTATAGCGCTCAATGGCACATACACAGAATATAAAACGATTTTTATGGAGGAAAAGGTAGTCCGCTCTTCAGAGTATCTCACACAAGGCTCCGGTGGTTTCTCTCTCTCTCACCGTTGGTCACTGATCCGGCCGCATCCCATCCGGCGGGGGAAAGGGAGTGCGGTGGCCTCTCTCTCTCTCACCGTTGGTCACTGATCCGGCCGCATCCCGTCCGCCGGGGGAAAGGGAGGAAGTGCATCGTTTCTCCGTTCGACGGCGCCGAGGCAGCACGTCCCGATCTGCGGTACACGCCGTTCTCTCTAACCAAGCTCCGGCGCGGCAGGGCCTACGCCACCTGCTCGCAGATTCCGCCCGCCGCCGCTCACCTAGTTACATCCCGACGACCTCCAGGTATCCCCTCCAGCCTTGCTCCACTGCCCGTTTTCCCATGTCGTTGCATGTGGATCTTCCATAGTTCTTTGCCCAAAACGTTGCTCGTCCGGCGTACTTTCCATATTGCATTCTTGTCCTCACACCGTTTTAGACAAATACAACCGTGTTGTTATCTTCCCTTAGGACAAGGAATATGCTTCTTTTTTGTCGTCACATGTGTCATCAACTGTTATTGGCCAGTAATTGTTTCCTTTCTACCTCTTTTTTGCAAACAGGGCTATCCATTTCACGTCGTTGCTATTGCGACCTTTTGGTGAACTGCACAAATCACTTTTTTCTTAAGAGTGTTTTGTGCAGTTGTACTAAAATGTCACACGGGCAACGTCTCTACATTTCAGTGCGACTGCACAAAGGGAGATTGGTTTTGCTCTATCCGCCTCATCCAACTCCGAGCCTAATCTTCTCCAACTAGTTAGTCTTAAGAGAGTGTGCAAAGGTGACCGGCTTCTATTTGTGTGTTTATTGTTTCATCAGAAGTCCTCTATTATCATAATCACACTTGATATCTTTGGAACACGGACGCTCAGCTCTATTTTAGTGGAACTGCAGAAAATGATCGGAATGTTTTATGCTCCAGACAGCTACTTTTTTCCCAACATGCCTTGTTGATTTAGACAGAGCTGGGGGGACGTTGCTGCCAATGAAAGCACGGATCAATTTTAATTTAACACCTTCTCACAACTTTGTCTTCAGTTGTGATGTAATTATTAGCTCTGATATGCTAATAATTGACATGCATTAGCAAGGAAGTTAGTTTTTTATTGTTTCCGAAAGAGCATTGATGGCAAGACACGCGAAACAAAAGCTGAAAGCTCACACCATTGTACAATTTCATGTCGCTGGAAAATTATTTGTATAGTACGTCAATTATGTAAACAAATGATGGAAGCTTGATAGCATTGCGAGAAGCCTCTTCATCATCCGGGGCCATGTGCCATGCACAAAATTATACTCCTTCGTTCCTAAATATTTTCTTTTTACAAATTTCAAACGGGCATATTTTAGAGTGTAGATTCACTCATTTTGCTTCGTATGTGTACTCCCTCCGTTCCTAAATATTCTATTCGTCTTAACAGAGATTTCAACAAGTGACTACATACGGAGCAAAATGAGTGAATCTACACTCTAAAATATGTCTATATACATCCGTATGTGCCAGTCCATTTGAAATCTCTAAAAAGACAAATATTTGAGAGAGAGAGAGAGTAGTCACTCGTTGAAATCTCTAGAAAGACAAATACCCCAGAGTATATTTAAGAACCGAGGGGGTAGTGCACAACCGCATGGGAGACTCAGCCCGGTCGTTGCGTCGCATTAATAGTGAGTAATGAGCAGTCAAATCATAAGCCCCACCTTTCCCACTGTAAGTTGCTCTGAAGAAGCAACCATCAATACGATCTTCTTTGAATCCGCTCATACTACTCCATCCGTCACTGTTTATACGGCGCGCTTCAAAAAAAAGAAAAAAAATCTATGGGACCAAGGTGACTAGCGATCGGCCTGAAAAATAACATTGGTAGTTATAGCACGGCGTCTATTACTAGAGGGAATAATGCGTACACACATGCATGCAGTGCTTCCACCCCGGGTACACACATGCATGCACTCCGTAGTAGTACAGTACATGGAGAGAAAATTGTGGACTTGATTGCGGTTACCATGCCCTAATTAATTGAGCATTATACCAAACGCGTCTAAAGTCTCTCTGGTGGTGGAAACGCATTGAGAGAAATGCATCATAATGAAGCGCGCCCTGTAAACTGTGACGGAGGGTGGAGTAGTATGAAGGTGCAAAACCAAGTACGCGTACTACTGCGCTTGGCTCTTCGCCCCTTCGTGAAGTCGAACAATGATGGTACTCCGCATGTTGGGTACTACAGTGTATGCCTCTGATAATCTGACACCGAATGGACTGATGCATGTCCACCGAGGGTAGGTTGCATTAGTCAAAAGGCGTAAGCGAGCTTCACCTTGTCCTACAAGCTTCTCCTCGTTCTGCGAGTTGACGGGACACACCAAAAAGTAGTGCTAGTCCATACTCCCTCCTTTTCGGTTAATATGGCTTAATCTTTTTTGCGGGTAAATGAGAGATCTTTATTCATATATAAGCATTCTTAGGACGATCAGCCAAGACACTGGTCACTAGGAAGCGAGGTACCCCGCAAAAAAAGAAGTAGGAAGCGAGGTGTTTCATCAAGCCAGCTCTCGGCCACATTCAAAGTGCAGCAAGCACGGTTCGCACGAAGATGTGCCGCAAGGTTTGCTGACCTGTTTACATGCTGAATAACAAAAAAAGAGGAAATATTACTGAGCGCTACTATTTGTAACAGGATATGAGCCAGAATTAACACTACAAGAAATATGTCAACTAGTGACCTTCTATCAGTGACTCTGGAAGAATTGGTCATAGATTCATGACCATTTGAGACCAATTGGTCAAAAGCTGTTCGGGGAGCTCCAAACCCTAAACTATAATGACCATTTTGGTCAGAAAGGTTGTAATTTCCTTACACGAAATGGTCATAAAGCAGATAGCACTAGTCCCTTGCCTTATTTCTAGCTGATCATGACCAATATAGATGGTCATAACCTTGTAAATTGTGGTGGGTTGCTATGACTAGGCGCCACCTCATCAGTTTTGCCTATGTGTCATGTCCATGTGGCAGTTTTTGCCCTAGGTTGTGAAGCAACCTATATTTCTATCATTCCCAAAATTCCCAAAAAATCTCATAAATTCTTTGGGTCATATCTTCGTCAAATATGTAAAAAACCTTCCTTGTCTAGTTCAAAAATAATTCAAAATATTCATTTTTCTATTCTGTTCACAACATCACTTTTGAAGGAAATATGCCCTAAGGGCAATAATAAAGATATTATTTATTTCCTTATATCATGATAAATGTTTATTATTCATGCTAGAATTGTATTAACCGGAAACATAATACATGTGTGAATACATAGACAAACAAAGTGTCACTAGTATGCCTTTGCTTGACTAGCTCATTAATCAAAGATGGTTATGTTTCCTAACCATGGACAAAAGAGTTGTTATTTGATTAACGGGATCACATCATTAGGTGAATGATCTGATTGACATGACCCATTCCATTAGCTTAGCACCCGATCGTTTAGTATGTTGCTATTGCTTTCTTCATAACTTATACATGTTCCTATGACTATGAGATTATGCAACTCCCGTTTGCTGGAGGAACACTTTGTGTGCTACCAAACGTCACAACGTAACTGGGTGATTATAAAGGTGCTCTACAGGTGTCTCCAAAGGTACATGTTGGGTTGGCGTATTTCGAGATTAGGATTTGTCACTCCGATTGTCGGAGAGGTATCTCTGGGCCCTCTCGGTAATGCACATCACATAAGCCTTGCAAGCATTGCAACTAATGAGTTAGTTGTGAGATGATGTATTACGAAACGAGTAAAGACACTTGCCGGTAACGAGATTGAACTAGGTATTGAGATACCGACGATCGAATCTCGGGCAAGTAACATACCGATGACAAAGGGAACAACGTATGTTGTTATGCGGTCTGACCGATAAAAGATCTTCGTAGAATATGTAGGAGCCAATATGAGCATCCAGGTTCCGCTATTGGTTATTGACCGGAGACGTGTCTCGGTCATGTCTACATTGTTCTCGAACCCGTAGGGTCCGCACGCTTAAGGTTTCGATGACAGTTATATTATGAGTTTATGCATTTTGATGTACCGAAGTTTGTTCGGAGTCCCGGATGTGATCACGGACATGACGAGGAGTCTCGAAATGGTCGATACATAAAGATTGATATATTGGAAGCCTATATTTGGATATCGGAAGTGTTCCGGGTGAAATCAGGATTTTACCAGAGTACCGGGAAGTTACCGGACCCCCCCCGGGAGGTATATGGGCCTTAGTGGGCTTTAGTGGAAGAGAGGAGAGGTGGCCAGGGCTGGGCCGCGCGCCCCTCCCCCTAGTCCGAATAGGACAAGGAGAGGGGGCCGGCGCCCCCCTTCCTTCTCTCTCTCCTCTTTCCCCCTCCCGAATCCTATTCCAACTAGGAAAGGGGGAATCCTACTCCCGGAGGGAGTAGGACTCCTCCTGGAGCGCTCTCTCCTAGCCGGCCACACCCCCCCCTTTGACCCTTTATATACGGAGGCAGGGAGCACCCCTAGACACACAAGTTGATCCACGTGATCATATTCTTAGCCGTGTGCGGTGCCCCCTTCCACCATAGTCCTCGATAATATTGTAGCGGTGCTTAGGCGAAGCCCTGCGACGGGAGTACATCAAGATCGTCACCACGCCGTCGTGCTGACGGAACTCTTCCCCGACACTTTGCTGGATCGGAGTCCGGGGATCGTCATCGAGCTAAACGTGTGCTAGAACTCGGAGGTGCCGTAGTTTTGGTGCTTGATCGGTCGGGCCGTGAAGACGTACGACTACATCAACCACGTTGTGATAACGCTTCCGTTGTCGATCTACAAGGGTACATAGATCACACTCTCCCCTCTCGTTGCTATGCATCACCATGATCTTGCGTGTGCGTAGGATTTTTTTTGAAATTACTACGTTCCCCAACAGTGGCATCCGAGCCTAGGTTTTATATGTTGATGTTATATGCGCGAGTAGAACACAAGTGAGTTGTGGGCGATATAAGTCATACTGCTTACCAGCATGTCATACTTTGGTTCGGCGGTATTGTTGGACGAAGCAGCCCGGACCGACATTACGCGTACGCTTACGCGAGACCGGTTCTCCCGACGTGCTTTGCACAAAGGTGGCTAGCGGGTGACAGTTTCTCCAACTTTAGTTGAACCGAGTGTGGCTACGCCCGGTCCTTGCGAAGGTTAAACCAGCACCAACTTGACAAACTATCGTTGTGGTTTTGATGCGTAGGTAAGATTGGTTCTTGCTTAAGCCCATAGCAGCCACGTAAAACATGCAACAACAAAGTAGAGGACGTCTAACTTGTTTTTGCAGGGCATGTTGTGATGTGATATGGTCAAGACATGATGCTAAATTTTATTGTATGAGATGATCATGTTTTGTAACCGAGTTATCGGCAACTGGCAGGAGCCATATGGTTGTCGCTTTATTGTATGCAATCCAATCACGCTGTAATGCTTTACTTTATCACTAAGCGGTAGCGATAGTCGTGGAAGCATAAGATTGGCGAGACGACAACGATGCTACGATGGAGATCAAGGTGTCGCGCCGGTGACGATGGTGATCACAACGGTGCTTCGAAGATGGAGATCACAAGCACAAGATGATGATGGCCATATCATATCACTTATATTGATTGCATGTGATGTTTATCTTTTATGCATCTTATCTTGCTTTGATTGACGGTAGCATTATAAGATGATCTCTCACTAATTATCAAGAAGTGTTCTCCCTGAGTATGCACCGTTGCGAAAGTTTTTCGTGCTGAGACACCACGTGATGATCGGGTGTGATAGGCTCTACGTTCAAATACAACGGGTGCAAAACAGTTGCACACGCGGAATACTCAGGTTATACTTGACGAGCCAAGCATATACAGATATGGCCTCGGAACACGGAGACCAAAAGGTCGAGCATGAATCATATAGTAGATATGATCAACATATTGATGTTCACCAATGAAACCACTCCATCTCACGTGATGATCGGACATGGTTTAGTTGATTTGGATCACGTAATCACTTAGAGGATTAGAGGGATGTCTATCTAAGTGGGAGTTCTTTAAGTAATATGATTAATTAAACCTAAATTTATCATGAACTTAGTACCTGATAGTATCTTGCTTGTTTATGTATGATTGTAGATAGATGGCCCGTGCTGTTGTTCCGTTGAATTTTAATGCGTTCCTTGAGAAAGCAAAGTTGAAAGATGATGGTAGCAATTACACGGACTGGGTCCGTAACTTGAGGATTATCCTCATTGCTGCACAGAAGAATTACGTCCTGGAAGCACCGCTGGGTGCCAGGCCTGCTGCTGGAGCAACACCAAATGTTATGAATGTCTGGCAGAGCAAAGCTGATGACTACTCGATAGTTCAGTGTGCCATGCTTTACGGCTTAGAATCGGGACTTCAACGACGTTTTGAACGTCATGGAGCATATGAGATGTTCCAGGAGTTGAAGTTAATATTTCAAGCAAATGCCTGGATTGAGAGATATGAAGTCTCCAATAAGTTCTATAGCTGCAAGATGGAGGAGAACAGTTCTGTCAGTGAGCATATACTCAAAATGTCTGGGTATAATAATCACTTGATTCAACTGGGAGTTAATCTTCCAGATGATTGCGTCATTGACAAAATTCTCCAATCACTGCCACCAAGCTACAAGAGCTTCGTGATGAACTATAATATGCAAGGGATGAATAAGACTATTCCCGAGCTCTTTGCAATGCTGAAAGCTGCAGAGGTAGAAATCAAGAAGGAGCATCAAGTGTTGATGATCAGCAAGACCACTAGTTTCAAGGAAAAGGGCAAAGGGAAGAAGAAGGGGAACTTCAAAAGGAACAGCAAGCAAGTTGCTGCTCAAGAGAAGAAACCCAAACCTGGACCTAAGCCTGAAACTGAGTGCTTCTACTGCAAGCAGACTGGTCACTGGAAGCGGAACTGCCTCAAGTATTTGGCGGATAAGAAGGATGGCAAGGTGAACAAAGGTATATGTGATATACATGTTATTGATGTGTACCTTACTAATGCTCGCAGTAGCACCTGGGTATTTGATACTGGTTCTATTGCTAATATTTGCAACTCGAAACAGGGACTACGGATTAAGCGAAGATTGGCTAAGGACGAGGTGACGATGCGCGTGTGAAATGGTTCCAAAGTCGATGTGATCGCAGTCGGCACGCTACCTCTACATCTACCTTCGGGATTAATATTAGACCTAAATAATTGTTATTTGGTGCCAGCGTTAAGCATGAACATTATATCTGGATCTTGTTTGATGCGAGACGGTTATTCATTTAAATTAGAGAATAATGGTTGTTCTATTTACATGAGTAATATCTTTTATGGTCATGCACCCTTAAGGAGTGGTCTATTCTTATTAAATCTCGATAGTAGTGACACACATATTCATAGTGTTGAAGCCAAAAGATGCAGAGTTGATAATGATAGTGCAACTTATTTGTGGCACTGCCGTTTGGGTCATATCGGTATAAAGCGCATGAAGAAACTCCATACTGATGGGCTTTTGGAAACCACTTGATTATGAATCACTTGGTACTTGCGAACCGTGCCTTATGGGTAAGATGACAAAGACACCGTTCTCCGGTTCTATGGAGAGAGCAACAGATTTGTTGGAAATCATACATACAGATGTATGTGGCCCGATGAATGTTGAGGCTTGTGGCGGATATCGTTATTTTCTCACCTTCACAAATAACTTAAGCAGATATGGGTATATCTACTTAATGAAACACAAGTCTGAAACATTTGAAAAGTTCAAAGAATTTCAGAGTGAAGTTGAAAATCATCGTAACAAGAAAATAAAATTCCTACGATCTGATCGTGGAGGAGAATATTTGAGTTACGAGTTTGGTGTACATTTGAAACAATGTGGAATAGTTTCGCAACTCACGCCACCCGGAACACCACAGCGTAATGGTGTGTCCGAAAGTCGTAATCGTACTTACTAGATATAGTACGATCTATGATTTCTCTTACTGATTTACCGCTATCGTTTTGGGGATACGCTCTAGAGACGGCCGCATTCACGTTAAATAGGGCACCATCAAAATCTGTTGAGATGACGCCTTATGAACTGTGGTTTGGCAAGAAACCAAAGTTGTCGTTTCTGAAAGTTTGGGGCTGCGATGCTTATGTGAAAAAGCTTCAACCTGATAAGCTCGAACCCAAATCGGAGAAATGTGTCTTCATAGGATATCCAAAGGAAACTATTGGATACACCTTCTATCACAGATCCGAAGGCAAGACTTTTGTTGCTAAATTCGGAAACTTTCTGGAGAAGGAGTTTCTCTCGAAAGAAGTGAGTGGGAGGAAAGTAGAACTTGACGAGGTAACTGTACCTACTCCCTTATTGGAAAGTAGTACATCACAGAAACCTGTTTCTGTGACACCTACACCAATTAGTGAGGAAGCTAATGATGATGATCATGAAACTTCAGAACAAAATACTACTAAACCTCGTAGATCAACCAGAGTGAGATCCGCACCAGAGTGGTACGATAACCCTGTTCTGGAAGTCATGCTACTAGATCATGATGAACCTACGAACTATGAAGAAGCGATGGTGAGCCCAGATTCCGCAAAATGGCTTGAAGCCATGAAATATGAGATGGGATCCATGTATGAGAACAAAGTATGGACTTTGGTTGACTTGCCCAATGATCGGCAAGCAGTTGAGAATAAATTGATCTTCAAGAAGAAGACTGACGCTGACGGTAATATTACTGTCTACAAAGCTTGACTTGTCGCAAAAGGTTTTCGGCAAGTTCAAGGGATTGACTACGATGAGACCTTCTCACCCGTAGCGATGCTTAAGTCTGTCCGAATCATGTTAGCAATTGCCGCATTTTATGATTATGAAATTTGGTAGATGGATGTCAAAACTGCATTCCTGAATGGATTTCTAGAAGAAGAGTTGTATATGATGCAACCAGAAGGTTTTATCGATCCAAAGGGAGCTAACAAAGTGTGCAAGCTCCAGCGATCCATTTATGGACTGGTGCAAGCTTTTGGAGTTGGAATAAACACTTTGATAGTGTGATCAAAGCATTTGGTTTTATACAGACTTTTGGAGAAGCCTGTATTTACAAGAAAGTGAGTGGGAGCTCTGTAGCATTTCTAATACTATATGTGGATGACATATTACTAATTGGAAATGATATAGAATTTCTGGATAGCATAAAGGGATACTTGAATAAAAGTTTTTCAATGAAAGACCTCGGTGAAGCTGCTTACATATTAGGCATTAAGATCTATAGAGATAGATCAAGACGCTTAATTGGACTTTCACAAAGCACATAACTTGACAAAGTTTTGAAGAAGTTCAAAATGGATCAAGCAAAGAAAGGGTTCTTGCCTGTGTTACAAGGTGTGAAGTTGAGTCAGACTCAATGCCCGACCACTGCAGAAGATAGAGAGAAAATGAAAGATGTTCCCTATGCTTCAGCCATAGGCTCTATCATGTATGCAATCTGTGTACCAGACCTGATGTGTGCCTTGCTATAAGTCTAGCAGGGAGGTACCAAAGTAATCCAGGAGTGGATCACTTGACAACGGTCAAGAACATCCTGAAATACCTGAAAAGGACTAAGGATATGTTTCTCGTTTATGGAGGTGACAAAGAGCTAATCGTAAGTGGTTACGTCGATGCAAGCTTTGGCACTGATCTGGACGATTCTAAATCGCAAACCGGATACGTGTTTACATTAAACGGTGGAGTTGTCAGTTGGTGCAGTTCTAAACAAAGCGTCGTGGCGAGATCTACGTGTGAAGCGGAATACATAGCTGCTTTGGAAGCAACAAATGAAGGAGTCTGGATGAAGGAGTTCATATCCGATCTAGGTGTCATACCTAGTGCATCGGGTCCAATGAAAATCTTTTGTGACAATACTGGTGCAATTGCCTTGGCAAAGGAATCCAAATTTCACAAGAGAACCAAGCACATCAAGAGACGCTTCAATTCCATCCGGGATCTAGTCCAGGTGGGAGACATAGAGATTTGCAAGATACATACGGATCTGAATGTAGCAGACCCATTGACTAAGCCTCTTCCACGAGCAAAACATGATCAGCACCAAGACTCCATGGGTGTTAGAATCATTACTGTGTAAACTAGATTATTGACTCTAGTGCAAGTGGGAGACTGAAGGAAATATGCCCTAGAGGCAATAATAAAGATATTATTTATTTCCTTATATCATGATAAATGTTTATTATTCATGCTAGAATTGTATTAACCGGAAACATAATACATGTGTGAATACATAGACAAACAGAGTGTCACTAGTATGCCTCTACTTGACTAGCTCATTAATCAAAGATGGTTATGTTTCCTAACCATGGACAAAAGAGTTGTTATTTGATTAACGGGATCACATCATTAGGTGAATGATCTGATTGACATGACCCATTCCATTAGCTTAGCACCCGATCGTTTAGTATGTTGCTATTGCTTTCTTCATAACTTATACATGTTCATATGACTATGAGATTATGCAACTCCCGTTTGCCGGAGGAACACTTTGTGTGCTACCAAACGTCACAACGTAACTGGGTGATTATAAAGGTGCTCTACAGGTGTCTCCAAAGGTACATGTTGGGTTGGCGTATTTCGAGATTAGGATTTGTCACTCCGATTGTCGAAGAGGTATCTCTGGGCCCTCTCGGTAATGCACATCACATAAGCCTTGCAAGCATTGCAACTAATGAGTTAGTTGTGAGATGATGTATTACGGAACGAGTAAAGGGACTTGCCGGTAACGAGATTGAACTAGGTATTGAGATACCGACGATTGAATCTCGGGCAAGTAACATACCGATGACAAAGGGAACAACGTATGTTGTTATGCGGTCTGACCGATAAAATATCTTCATAGAATATGTAGGAGCCAATATGAGCATCCAGGTTCCGCTATTGGTTATTGACCGGAGACGTGTCTCGGTCATGTCTACATTGTTCTCGAACCCGTAGGGTCCGCACGCTTAAGGTTTCGATGACAGTTATATTATGAGTTTATGCATTTTGATGTACCGAAGTTTGTTCGGAGTCCCGGATGTGATCACGGACATGACGAGGAGTCTCGAAATGGTCAAGACATAAAGATTGATATATTGGAAGCCTATATTTGGATATCGGAAGTATTCCGGGTGAAATCGGGATTTTACCGGAGTACCGGGAGGTTACCGGAACCCCCCGGGAGGTATATGGGCCTTAGTGGGATTTAGTGGAAGAGAGGAGAGGTGGCCAGGGCTGGGCCGCGCGCCCCTCCCCCCTAGTCCGAATAGGACAAGGAGAGGGGGTCGACGCCCCCTTCCTTCTCTCTCTCCTCTTTCCCCCCTCCCGAATCCTATTCCAACTAGGAAAGGAGGGGAATCCTACTCCCGGAGGGAGTAGGACTCCTCCTGGTGCGCCCTCTCCTGGCCGGCCGCACCCCCCCTTTGACCCTTTATATACGGAGGCAGGGAGCACCCCGAGACACACAAGTTGATCCACGTGATCATATTCTTAGCCGTGTGCGGTGCCCCCTTCCACCATAGTCCTCGATAATATTGTAGCGGTGCTTAGGCGAAGCCCTGCGACGGTAGTACATCAAGATCGTCACCACGCCGTCGTGCTGACGGAACTCTTCCCTGACACTTTGCTGGATCGGAGTCCGGGGATCGTCATCAAGCTGAACGTGTGCTAGAACTCGGAGGTGCCGTAGTTTTGGTGCTTGATCGGTCGGGCCGTGAAGACGTACGACTACATCAACCACGTTGTGATAACGCTTCCGTTGTCGATGTACAAGGGTAAGTAGATCACACTCTCCCCTCTCGTTGCTATGCATCACCATGATCTTGCGTGTGCGTAGGAATTTTTTTGAAATTACTACGTTCCCCAACAACTTTATGAAGGAAGTGTTATTTATATATTCTTGATTGCCCTCGAAATTTTTGGGCACTTTTTCCTATCCAAATCATTGCCCCATGACAAAATTTAGCTCCATTTTCCTAGCAAATCTTCCTCGGGAAATTTCCAAAGTTTTTGTCCACCTAGAAGCATTGTGAAGGAAGTACCTTTTTTATATATCGAAATGACATGAAATTTATATAATTCCTTCATATGCCCAAATTATCACCCTCCTCCAAATTTCAGCTTATTTAAATCATCTATGTGAGCCCAAGTTTAATTTATATTTTATGGCCAGATTGGCACGTTGCAAAGCAAGTGTTATCTAGACCCCTCCTATTACCCTCAAACTTTTTGGGCACTCTTCCATACCAAAATCATCACCACATGATAATATTCAGCTCCATTTTCTTGGTAAATCTTTCTCAGGAAATTTCCAAAGTTTCTACCTCGAGAGAAGCTTTGTGAAGTAAGTACTAGTTAGGCTTACCCAAATGATTTGAAAATTTACAAGCGCATGACCATACTTATGTAACTTATCTACACCAAATTTGAGCTCATTTCATTCATCCAATTTCTCTCGCTAATTTTCCCAAGTTTCTGTCTAGAGAAGAGCACTGTGAAGGAAGTACCACTTTGGCATGTCCAAATGGTATCAATTTTCTATAGTGCTTTCCTATGCCCAAATAACAATCCTCCACAAAATTTCAGCTCAATCCATTCATTATTTTGAGCCCAGCTTCAACATTCATATTTTTTTCCAGTGTGGTACTTTACAAAGCAAGTACCACCTAGGATCCTCCTTTTGAGCTGAAATTTTTTGAAGACATTCCTCTTAGTAGATGATCATCCTCAGCCAAAACTCACGCCCATTGGCCATGTGCATTTCCCGTACCACTAATCAAACACTTGGCTGATAATTCATCTTTGAGCATAGGTCGGTCTCCTCGTGAGATTCTTCTGTTGTAATTTTCTTCCTAGCACATACCTGGGGAGTGCCCAATCCACTAGACATGCCAAGGCCTCCCAGAACACATGTCAACACCAAGGTCACGCGGTGACCACGCGGCGGGCATGCGAGTTTACGCGCTTTGGAGTTGGGGCCCTGGGCCACCATCCAAAACTCGACGTATCGTCACCAAACCATGTATTTATGCATAAATAGATACTTATGTAACTAGAAATGATTTTTGGGAAAAATAAAGAGCAAACAATAAGGTAGTTGGAGTTCAGATTTGACTCGCTTCCTACCGAATCAATGGAAATTTGTCTTTTTCACCGGAGGTGGATCAAAACTTTTGAAACCCAACCATTTTGTCAATTGTGCATTAAATATGGCCTAGTATTTTATAAAATTGATTAGGTCCACTGTTGCAACAAAAATATGGTCGGTCCTTCACAAAAAACTCATTTCAGGCCCTCAAAAAATGGAAAATGATTTTTTCGTGCAAAGAAAATGATAACTTCCTTAGGAAATATTGTTTGTAATTCCAATATGCACCCTTGTGCACAATATGAGATCATTTGAATAAACTATGCCATGAATGTGGCCATAAGATTGATCATTTGGCTTGAAAGCCATGAATCTTCACGCATGATAGCTCATTTCTGAGAACACTTTTTAAAAATAATTTTTTTATTACAAGTTTATTATTTTTCATGGTAACTTGGTCACACATAATGACACAATGCGAAGGTTTTCCAAATTTTTGATTTTTTTTGAATTTTTTTATGCCCGTTTCAAAATGTGGTCAAAACGGCGGGCTTGACCGTTCCTAGCTAGTGGTTGAATCTTGGAAAACTTTTGATGTTTCTCTGATTAAATAGATACTTATATACCTAGAAATGATTTTTTGAAAAAATAAATAGCAAACTATGAGGCAGCTGTAGTTCAAATTTGACCCGCTTCCTACTAAATTGACGGGAATTTGTCTTTTTCACCAGAGGTGGATCAAGGCTTTTGACACCCAACCATTTGTTCAATTTTGAATCATATATGGCCTAGTATTTTATAAAAATGATTTGGTCCAATTTTGCAACAAATATATGGTATGTCCTTCACAAAAAGAACTCAATTCGGGCACTCGGAAAATGGATAATGAATTTTCCGTGCAAAGAAAATGAAAACTCCCTTAGGAAACATTGTTTGGAATTCCAAGATGCATCCTTGTGCACAATATGAGATCATTTGAACAAACTATGCCATGAATGTGGCCATAAGATTGATCATTTGGCCTAAAAACACTGAATCTTCACGCATGATAGCTTATTTCTGAGAACACTTTTTGAAAATAATTGCCGTATTACAAGTTTCTTATTTTTCCTGGAAACTTGGTCACATATAATGACTCGATGCGAAGGTTTTCCAATTTTTTGAAATTTTTATGCCCGTTTCGGAATGCGATCAAAACGACGGGTTTGACCGTTCCTAGCTAGTGGTTGAATCTTGGAAAACTTTTGATGTTTCTCTGATTAAATAGATACTTATGTACCTAGAAATCATTTTTCTAAAAAATAAAGAGCAAACTATGAGGCAGCTGTAGTTCAAATTTGACCCGCTTCCTACTAAATCAGCGGAAATTTGTCTTTTCACCAGAGGCGGATCGAATCTTTTGGAACCCAACCATTTTGTCAATTGTGCATCAAATATGTCCTAATATTTTAGAAAATTATTTTGGTCCAAATTTGTAAGAAATATATGGTAGGTCCTTCACAAAAAGAACTCAATTCGGGCACTCGGAAAATGGAAAATGAATTTTCCGTGCAAGGAAAATGAAACTCCCTTAGGCAACATTGTTTGGAATTCCAAGATGCACCCTTTTGCACAATATGAGATCATCTGAACAAACTATGCCATGAATGTGTCCATAAGATTAATCATTTGGACTTGAAAGCCATGAATCTTCAGAGATGATAGCTCATTTTTTAGAACACTTTTTAAAAATAATTGTCGTAATACAAGTTTATTATTTTTTTCTGGCAACTTGGTCACATATAATGACACAATGCAAAGGTTTCCTATTTTTTTTTTGAATTTTTTATGCCCGTTTCAAAATGCGATCGAAATGGCGGGCTTGACCGTTTGTATCTAGTTGTTGAATCTTGGAAACCTTTTAATGTTTCTCTGATTAAATAGATAGTTATGTACCTAGAAATGATTTTGGAAAAAATAAAGAGGAAACTATGATGCAGCTATAGTTCAAATTTGACCCGCTTCCTATTGAAAGGCAGAATTTTGTCTTTTTCACTAGAGGTGGATCAATACTTTTGACACCCAACCATTTGGTAAATTGTGCATTAAACATGGCCTAGTATTTTAGAAAATTGATTTGGTACAATTTTACAACAAATATTTGGTAGGTCCTTCACAAAAAAACCTCTTTTCGGGCACTCGAAAAATGAAAAATGAATTTTCCGTGCAAAGAAAATGAAAACTCCTTTAGGAAAAATTGTTTGTAATTCCAAGATGCACCCTTGTGCACAATATGAGATCATTTGAACAAACTATGCCATGAATGTGGCCATAAGATTGATCATTTCGCTTGAAAGCTATGAATCTTCACGCATGATAGCTCATTTCAGAGAACACTTTTTAAATATAATTGTCGTATTACAAGTTTATTATTTTTCCCGAAAACTTGGTCACATATGATGACACAATGCAAAGGTTTTCTAATTTTTTGATTTTTTTTAATTTTTTATCCCCGTTTCAAAATGCGGTCGAAACGGCGGGCTTGACCGTTCATATCTAGTTGTTGAATCTTGCAAACCTTTTGATATTTCTATGATTAAGTAGATAGTTATGTACCTAGAAATGATTTTTGGAAAAAATAAAGAGGAAACTATGAGGCAGCTACAGTTCAAATTTGACCCACTTCCTACTGAAAGGCAGAATTTTGTTTTTTTCACTAGAGGTGGATCAAGACTTTTGACACCCAACCATTTGGTAAATTGTGCATTAAACATGGCCTAGTATTTTAGAAAATTGATTTGGTACAATTTTACAACAAATATTTGGTAGGTCTTCACAAAAAAACCTCTTTTCGGGCACTCGAAAAATGAAAAATGAATTTTTCGTGCAAAGAAAATGAAAACTCCTTTAGGAAAAATTGTTTGTAATTCCAAGATGCACCATTGTGCACAATATCAGATCATTTGAACAAACTATGCCATGAATGTGGCCATAAGATTGATCATTTCACTTGAAAGCCATGAATCTTCACGCATGATAGCTCATTTCAGAGAACACTTTTTAAATATAATTGTCGTATTACAAGTTTATTATTTTTCCTGAAAACTTGGTCACATATAATGACACAATGCGAAGGATTTCCAATTTTTTTTAATTTTTATGCCCGTTTCGAAATGCGGTCGAAACGGCGGGCTTGACCGTTCATATCTAGTTGTTGAATCTTGCAAACCTTTTGATATTTCTATGATTAAATAGATAGTTATGCACCTAGAAATGATTTTGGAAAAAATAAAGAGCAAACTATGATGCAGCTACGGTTCAAATTTGACCCGCTTCCTACTAAAACGGTATAATTTTGTCTTTTTCACTAGAGGTGGATCAACACTTTTGACACCCAACCATTTGGTCAATTGTGCATTAAACATGGCCTAGTATTTTATAAAATTAATTTGGTACAATTTTACAACAAATATTTGGTAGGTCCTTCACAAAAAAGCCTCTTTTCGGGCACTCGAAAAAAAAAAATGAATTTTCCGTGCAAAGAAAATGAAAACTTTCTTAGGTAACATTGTTTGCCATTCCAAGATGCACCATTGTGCACAAATATGATATCATTTCTTTTATTTTTTCATGTGAAAAAGTAGAAGAAAAACAAAAGAATGCATTTTTTCAACATAATTTGTCTTTTTGATGAGACGTGGATCGAAAGCATTTTACATATAAAGATTTTGTCAACTGTACATAAAATATTGTCTTATAGTTTTAGAAAAATGGAGTGGTGTTGTAAACATTTTTGGCACTCTGAAAATAGAAATGATCCCTCCCCCCTAAAAGATATTTGTCTTATTCCAATTCCAAATTTGTTAGTTTTCCTAAAAACTATGTCACATTTGGTGACACAATGAGAATGTTTCTTTTTGAATTTCTCATATCATAAAATTGTTTATATAATTCAACACCTTTTAAAAAAAATATGATTCAACACCTTATTTTTAGTCGATTACAACCAATTTAGAAGGTCATAACGTGTACTGAGTTTTGATTGGTCTATGGACATGTCACGCGAATCGTGCTCAAACGCCGTCAGATGCTCTCGGATCCGACGGCAGCCCTTTCTCCCCCTCCCCCTCCCCCTCTTTCTCTCCAAAAAAAGAAACAGAAAAAAGAAAACTCCCTCACCCTCTCACCCCGCGAACCCTAGCGCTCCAGATCCGCCACCCACCTCACGCGCTCCCTCTCCCCCATCCCTCCCCTCGTCTCCCACATCGCCGCCGCCACCCCGCCGATCCCATCCCTCCTGATTCAGATCCGGCCCCGCCGCCCGCGCCCGGGCGCCACCACCCGCTCCTCCTCGCCTCCTGGAGGACGTCCGCCGCTCTTCCTCCACCCGTCCCGGAGGCCTCAGTCGGCGCCCTCCGTCGCAGGGCCGCCGCGCTCGTCCCGCCCTCGCCGCCGCACCTCCACCGCCATCTCCGCTGGCTCCTCGCCTCGGCCTCCGCCCCTTCCCCGTCCAGCGCGCCGCTCGGGAATGAGCACTGGAAGGACCTGGTGGTCGCCGTCCGGGACGACGTGCTCATCCCGCGGCCCGAGACGGAGGCCGTCGTGGACATGGTTGCCACCACCGACTGCAAGCGGGGGTCCTGGTCCTCTCCCTCGTCGTCCTCGGCGGCGGCATCGCGGCTTGGCGCCATCGCCATGCCCTGCGTCGACGTTTTGATCAGCTTTCACGGATCGCCGTCTTCACGGTACGCACGCACACATGTCTGAAATCTACAGTCAACAGTTTGGTGTACGCGCTGACTACTGAGTCATGAGCCATGCGTGTGGTTGTGCTTGTGCAGAGGTTAGTCGAAGAGGGCTGGAGTTCATGCCGTTCCTGCTGTCCCTGTCCGTGTTCCTCTTCGGCACCTCCTGGTGCATCTACGCCCTGCTCGGCCTCGACCCCTTCATCTTCGACCTCATCCTGGTGAGATTTCCATCCAACCCTCCCCGTCCCCATGGTGCTCTTTCTAGTTAGTACTCTTCCGAGAGAGTTGCAGTACCAACCGCTAGAATCCTCTTTCTGTTATTCAGTACGTCTCCCGCTGTCGACTTGTTGCTCATAAAAAGCACCATTGATTTGCTTGATATTCTGGTATAGGATCATCATATATTGAAATCTGGGACTTGTTTCGGAGTTCAGACTCCCTATTTCGGGGCAGCAACAAGGAAATTTAAGGCCTGTTTGTAGTGATTCACAAGGATTTCCTGGTGCGGGCTTTGCTCCCCTTCGAACCAAATCGAACCCAACAAAGAGAAAGCACACCCGCACGCATCCTTTTGGTTGATGTCCCTGATGCCAAATTGTAATCACTGCAACTGTACTTCTTACTTCTGTTATTTTCACTTTTTGGTAACTGAAACATAGCCTTCATCGTCTGTTTAGGAGTACACATGAATTACCACTAAATGAGGTCAATATTTGTACTCCATGGGCAAATGTTGTCTACTTTGGGTTTCTCTTTCATGGAATACTGTTTATAGTGATATACGCTTTCATTGGGGTAACACAGATTGGTATTGATACTTTCTGATTGCTTTATGTAAACTGTAAGTCATGTTAAAAATATATATCAATAGGCATACTAAGTGATATGTGAATGTCAAAACTAAATTATAAAGTCAAGGATTTGTGACAGTACTATGAATTGGTATATATACCACTGCATCGATAAGTGCAGAACTGAAGCATTGATGGCAACTCTTCTTTTTTTGCCTGTATATATTATTGAATCCTTCTTATTTTTGTGTACTTAATACGGAGGTTGCAACAACTCTTCTACAACACTAGAGTTTTGTTTCCCTGTACTTTTGTAACATATTTAGTCCTGACTGAACTTTTGTCATGATCAGGTTGAAAATATTGGAGCTAAATTGGTCAGGTTGAAAATACTCAGGTTGGTGCAACTCCGACCTTGTCGCCCACACGTCGTGCCCGCAGCGGCCTCAGCGCCGTCGACACCACCACCAGGTCCTGATTTCCCAACCACGCCGATCTTGGCGTTCTTCTTTTTGTTTGATTGTGTTTCAACCTAAGAATTTTGTTACAGCTTCGGCGCTTCGCGTTTGAGTTTTGCAGCGCCGGCGGACGTCCAAGCTGCTTACTGAATGCCAGATGGTGGAAAAGATTGTGCTGATATATCCCCGCGACAGCCCCAAATGCTGGATCAGTTCAACTCCTTGCGGGTCCCCAAGCTCAGGTACTCCCATTAATCCTATCTGATGCTTCCTATGAGTACCAGCCTCGCATGCATGCTCAGGTTGGTGCTGCTGGATTGAATCGGTTAACATTGGTGCTTTTTCTTGCCAAAGTTGGATTCATTGAGCTACATGTCCACGCCTCAATCACTCAGAACAAGTTGATTGCTGGATGGTAACTCTGTTATAGCTAAACCATTTTTATTAGATTAACTAAATTGGATTCCATTAATCTTATTTGTATATGTTCCCTTGACTGCATAATTGGCAGTTCCGTTTTAGAATTAAACAACTGGTCCTTTGGTTTGGCAGTGTTTATCTCTTTTGATGATTCTTCTGCACTACTGTATCTGTTAGATACTAATTGAGTTTCAGCTTTGATTTATTAACATGCGTGGCCATTCTAATAGACATCATTCATTTCAGTTTTGGACCTTTCTTGGTGGATGTGTCTCCTTACTTCATCTCTTTTACTTTCAACTTTGTCGCAACCATAGAGGATTCTTAATTTGATTCTTCTGGTATGTATGTGGTTGCAGCATCCTGTTTGAAATATAATATATCATGTTCTCTGCACCGTCGCTGATTTTCAATAGTAACAATTTCGTACTCCTCCAGCACCATATTTCATTATGATAATATTATTGGTTCTTGAGGTTTATTTATAGACATGGGATGTTCTCAAAGTTTAATCTTAATATAGGTTCATACGGACTCGGTCGGACAAAGCAATTTCATTTGAGCAGATATGATACTAAATCACCTGTCAGTTAATCCTTTCATGTAGGAGAACCATTGTACTAATCAGAAGATGCATGCGTTCTGGCATCCACTAAGGGTGACCCCTTTTTCATTTTTGTCAAATAATGTTAGTTACTCACCTTAGAGAACCCCCTTTTTTATCTTCATATAAGGTTGCCTCCTACTGCTAGCGTATGCAATTAAAAACAGCTATTTGCACCATCATTCATTGCTTCAAACTTCTGTTGATCAATTCACACCCAAAAAAACGCTTACTTGACTGGCTACTATCAAATCAAAATTTTATAAAACGGACAATCTAGCACTCATATGTCATATGACAATTGCAAATCTCTCAGTCTATCGAAGGAAAAAAAGGTGTACATGTTTTTTAGCTTTTACCTTTATAAATGTATAAATATCATGTACTTATCTACTTGCTTCCTCAACGCCCCCCTTTATTATCCTCTCTAACCTATTACTATACAGTGCAGTGTCAAATAATATAGTTCACACTATTAGATAATTAAGAAAATATCTCAGTGACCAAAGCATTGTTAATCCAGTAGGTTGCAATACACTCTATTCATTGTTTAAGAAAACCTACTCTACTGCCAATGCATACTTACGCTTTTGTCACATTGTTGTTCTCGAATTCTCAAAACCAGTTTGGCATTTCATTCTTTCATTTATAAGAAAATCCTTAACGTCAACTAAGTGTCCTGCAGCAACGCGCGGGGTATCATCTAGTTCATTCAGTTTGACTGTGCGTAAAACACTATAGTGTACAACTATCAACTTGTTTCACTATTCAGTTTGTCACCCATTCAGCTTACTTACTGGGGCATCTTTCTTGTGAGAGTTTACTTGATAGTACAATATGTTAGAAGAAATTACCATGTCTCCGGAATGAATCATTGATCGCTCTTTATACACTTACAACTCGGTTTCTTTCATATAAGTTCTGCTGCCTTTCTTTAGGTTGAGCTACTGCCCTGTTAATTATTGTAACAAACATTATCATTTGCCACTTTGCTCTGTGTTGAGAACTGACCAATAAGTTTTGTTTGCCAATTAGCTTTCTGTGGGCATGCTCTTAATCCCCATATTACTAATTTGTAATTTATGAATCAAACATTATTATTTCTGTCCTCAACAAGTCACGGCGCTATGTTCTCTTTTTTGTTCAGGTAGCTCTGTCAAATATAATCAACCTGCCTATGTTCCATTTTGCTATTTGTACTTAGGTAGAAAAAGCTAAAATCTGTACATGTAATGCTGAAGCTATATTGGTTGCTTGTTTCTTAATTATTTTCTTCTGTAATGATGACCTGAAATGCCACGCAGGTCATTATTGGTGCTGCTGCTGCTGTTGTTGTGGTTGTTGGAGGTGTTGCTGTTGCATCTGGCGGAGCTGCCTTTGGGGCCCCAAAAGGTAACCTTCATCAGCCACAACCCCACAACAATGGCTCAAGGTTCTATGCCCCATCACCCCTCTTTCTAAATTACTGAAATGAACCAAGATCTCATATATTTAGGAACGGAGGTAGTAGTAAGGTTAAAATAGAACAACAAGGGATGTTTCTAATTTGGTTATGCTAGAATAATGCATCAACTCGTGGTATTCTTGGATGTTACTCTATGGTGTCAAAATGATAGTAAAACCTAGGCTCTTGCATGGTTCTTGAATTAATTTTTCTATTTTATTGCTAACAAATATTGCCTATGTTGAGACTCTAAACATGTGGATGTTCCTCTCATTTACAGGAATTCTACCTGAAGAAATTCGGAGAAAGCTTGAAGCCCCAGTTAGCAACTTGCTTTATATGTTATTGACTTGTAATGCTAAATTTGTTGAGAATTTTGATGTACTGTTGCACATGTTACTCGAATGCTGGTAGTTATGTACATATTCTCACAATATTATCCGTTGTTTACTTGAAATGCATTCTTGGGCTGAAAGTGGCTGAAAAAGTATATGTTGTATTGAATTTGCGTTGATTGTGTATGTCTATGCTACAAAAGAAGAGGCATGGTCCAAATGGAACAAGTGCTAAAATGTCTATTGGACCTAATCTATTTGGGCTTTGAAAAGAGGCCTGAAACATATTGGCAGCAATTAAGGCTGAAAATTAAATAGAAATGTGTAAAAAAGGCCGAGGCCCAAAAAAGAAACAGATAGTAAAAGGCCATGGCCTAGAAAAAAATGCTGAAATGTTGGGCTTGGCCCGTGAAGTTGACCAAAAATTAATAAGACAAAAGTTGATAAGAAAAAATAAATAAAACGGTTGAATTATTGGGCTCCGCCCATGTAAAACAGTGAATCGCAAAAATTAATAAGACAAAAGTTGATAAGAAAAAATAAATAAAACGGTTGAATTGTTGGGCTCCGCCCATGTAAAACAGTGAATCGGACCGGGCTGAATCTTGTTAGTGACCTTTTCAATTGGTCGCAATTTTGCCACGTCAGATTGCCACGTCGGATCCGACGTGGCCTGGGCAGACAACCAATGACCAAAACAAAAGGTCATGGGTTCAACGACCTTCTGTTTTCGTCGTAAACGTCTACGACCTTCTCACAGAGAAGGTCGTTAATTTCAGTTTACGACCGCCAGCTTTTGACCTTCTGTTTTTGGTCACAAAAAGGTCGCAAATGAAAAACTATGACCTTTCAGCGGCCAATCGTGAGGGTCACAAGTTGACATATTTCTTGTAGTGTAAGCGAGAATTGTGGAGAGTGTTCCATGCAATCAACTTCCATTATCACATGCGAGAACCCTCGAAGAGAACCAAATGTGTTGAAGATTGCTTTATCACATTTTAAAATTATAATAAGAGTGCAGACGCTCCTTCATCCGGTTCCTAGTACTAGTATAGTACGTACCTTTATGGACTATAGTAGTAGTACTAGTAAACTTTGCGCTTGGCTGTTCGGGAAGTCGAACAATAATAGCACTAGTAGTATAGTGTATGCTTCTGGCAATCTGACACTGAATTAACTGTTGCACGTCCACCGCGTGAGCGAGGGAGAGCTTGCATTAGTCAAAAGTTTCTCCTTGTCCTGCGAGCCACCGCGCGCAAGCTTCTCCCGCCCTGCAACCTTCTCCTTGTTCGGCAAGTTGACGGGACACAGCAAAGTAATGCCATGCTGCCTCCTCTCTGGTTAATATGGCTTAATTTTAAACGAGATAAATACACTGTCTGTCACTGTATATTTGTAAAAATACGGTCAGTGGACTTCATAATACGCTCATTGCGCTCAATATATGTATTTTCTGGTGTTCATACAGTCACTAGCTCACCCTAACTGAGTATGTGTGTGCATGCATGTGTAGGTTGAGCACTTGAGCGTGACCGTGTGTGTTCCGTCTTGTGCTCGGACATGCATGCATTAGGGCGTCACGCGCGTTTTTGCGTCCATGTGTACGTGTGACTGTTGCATACACGTAGGGGGAGTACGTGTAGGGGCCACTAAGGAGCAGTCAAATCACACAGTGAGTTAGTCGGAAGAAGCAACCATCATTTCATTCTTGAATGACACGTATGCAATATAAAATGGTTGATATGGAGAGAAAAAGAAAACCACTATATATACACTAGAAGGAGCCTAAGCTACAAGCCTGCTTGCTTAGGTTGCTCTCTTCACAAGCATAGAACGATGGGCCTGATCCCGCAGCTGGGGGGAGGGAACAATGTTCTGCGTAGACGCGATCGACATCGGCGAGGGAGAAAACCCACAGTTGGTGCGTCCCAATCGGGGGTCACCGCGGTATGGACCGATGCCGCGTCCCAACCGCCCTTCTAGCTACAGCCCGACGTCCCAGGTATTCCATCTTCCTTTTGGAGCCGGCTTGCTCCACTGCCGTAGCTCCATCTCCATGTCGATCTTTCTCTACTTCTACCGTCTTCTACTTGTGATGAGTTTATGTCTCATGAACTAGTGCTAGTACTATTATTCTAATCACACTTCTTCAATATCTTTGCCATCAGGGATGCTCAGGTCGATTTTAGTGGAACTGCACAAAAGCATCGTATGATCCGAGGGTGCCAGCCGTCTTTCCTTCGACAGGTTCTACCTGACGAGGAAATTAAATCATGTTTAGGGTTTAGGGTGTAAGTCGTAGTGACCCCATTAGTAGTTTTTCTATCGTACACGCTCTCACAACTTTTTTCTTTAGTTGTGAAGTAAATATTGGCTATGATCTGTGAATCATTGAGATGCATCAGCATGCGTGTTAGTTTTTCTTTGTATTTGATGGAATGTTGTAACGGGGCAACCTTGGAATAGGAATGAAAATGGAGTGGAAAAGTTTCCATTTTTCCGGAGAAAAAATGGAAACGGAGAGAAACCAACGTTTCATTTCGTTGGATCGCGCCATCGAGCAAAACCAACGTTTAAATCACGTCTGTCGTGTTCGTGTCTCACCCTCCTCCACAGCTCGACCCCACACAGTCGCTCGGCATGCCACTCACCGCAAACCGACTAGTATACCATAACTTTCCTGCCTACTTGTCGATGGATCGCGCCATGGAGTACTAGCACTACTGGAAGAGATTGACGAGTTGGGGGAGGACAGCTAGCTGTGGCACGGACTCCCAAGAACTTACTACTGGAAGAGATCGCGCATGTTGTAGCCGGCTATTGCGACCTTTGAACGCGGAGCAGCCGCGTGCACCCGGAAGCGGCGCGGGCGACGCTCTCTCGGCCGGCGTGCCGCAATCAATGCCGGCGCTAGTGAGAGGTCGCGTCCGCTCTAGCCGGGCATGAATGCGGCACTGACCGTTTCGGTCGGGAAGCACGCGCGGGTGATGAAGAGGGTTCGGGTTGGTCAGGACCGGCCGTGGCAGCGGTCCGGACGTGCGCAAACAAGAGATGATGTACGTTAATATTGCTACGTATATAATTAACAACGTAAATAATGTGCCAGTTGGACAAATATGATTGGAGATGGAGATGGAAATGGAATTTCACGTAAACACGAATATGCGTGTCTATGTCTATGTGTGTGTGCGCGACGACTCTCCCGACCTGGAAGCGGGGGCGTGTTTTTGATTGAGTTTTCTTTCTTGGTACGTTAGAAAATCAGTTTGTCTAATTCACATCTAGATGTTATTTAAGGATATCACATCTAAACTCCCACAAGTATATAATGTAGCAATAAGAAACAAAAAAAACTAGGAAAAGACCAGAAACAGAGTGGACATCAACTTATATGTGACATAACTATGTCACATCTAGATGTGTCCTAGACAGACCCTTAAAAAATTGTCCGCCAGTTTTCGTTTCTTTTTTCTGGGAACGCACGTATTCTATTTAAAACCACTGCTATGGAGAGATTTTTTTACTCCATTATAGCCTCTTGTTTGATAGAGTTTCTCGCGTCTCGCTCTCTCACCCTCTCCATATTAAAACAAGATGACAGTGTCCACTCTATCTCTCTCCTCACCGGTGGTCACAGATCCGACCGAATCCCGTCCGCTGCGGGAGGTGAGGAGGTGCAGCGTTGACGTTGTCGCCGTCGGCAACGGAGGAAGCCGATGCACACCGTTCTCTCGGAGCTGGCGCTGGCGCGGACGAAGATCCTCCGCTCCCTTGTTCGCTGCCGTTGTGTGGGAAGATCCCGCCCGCCCGCCTAAACGACATCTCGCCCACCTGAGGTATAACTTCTTGTACTGGTCCAGCTCCCCAGGTCGCTGCGTGCGGGTTTTCTTCTATGCGACTACTCCCCAGCTCCCCATGCATATTAGCTAGGGTTCGTCGGCTAGTCCAACATCACCTACTAGTACTATTATAGAGGAAATGCCACTCAAAAGGTTGTCCTAATTTATGCCTCGGTGGAGGTATACATGTTGTTTCGACAAAAAGTACATGGTGGTTGTGCGGTCATTGTCCATATGGTGGTAGTACTACCACTGGTTAAATGAAGAAATGCTTTTTTTTCTCGGTTATCTTGGTTTAGTTCCCATCAAGATAATTATGATGCTTCTGTTTATTGGTGTACTTTTCATTAATTCTTATTGACAATTGAGATGTCGTTGCTAACCCTTTTTTTATATTTTTGAAAACAGTGATGCGTGTCTCCATACCCGGGCATGTCTTCCTCAATTTTAGTGGAACTGCACAAAATTGGATGGCCATTGTTGTTCCGCCTCACTATCCTCTGCCACGTGGTTCTTCCTTCCTCGAGCTTGATTACTAAGAAGAAACAGACCACAGTGAGGATTTGTCGAACTTCTTAGGTGCCTCACCCAAACTTGATGCCAAATGGATGATGCATCACCACGGTGACCTATCGATGCTCATGGTTGCGCCTCATGGTTGCGTCGGCTGGTGAAGTTGATCGATTTTTGACGAAAAATAAGCTGTCTTCCATCAGTGCCCTTTGCTTGTTACGCACAAAGATGATATCCTTCGTCTGTTCACCTTGGTTCCGTTGGAGACGTAGTCGTCTTTCACGTTGGCAATTTTCGCTAGGGTTTTACGACAGGTGGGCCCAAAATGTGGCTGGCTCACCTGTCATACAGCCAAAAGTAGGTGCAGTGAAGGCACCGGAGCTCAGGCCGTACTACAGTAGTATATACTAAGCGGGATCCTCAACGCTTGTTCGCTAGGGTTTGCACTCTCCACACGCTCGCCGCACTATATATATTTTACTCCCTCCGTTCCGAATTACTTGTCTTAGATTTGTCTAGATAAATTTGCTAGGGTTTGCTATATTCACAGTCTCTCACCCTCTCTTCACCAGATCTAAACAAGACTGCGTTGGCCTCTTGTCTCTCTCTCCCCCCTCACAGCTGGTGAAGGAGGCGTCCGTATCCCGTCGCACCGGGAAGGGGAGGAGGTGCAGCATTCACTCTATCACCTTCGGCGAGGGAGGCAATCCACTGTCGGCTGCGTTGTTCTCTTTCACCCAGCGCCTGTGCGGGAGGGCCACCGACCCCTTCTTCCTCGCTGCCGTACTTAGTGTGGGAAGATCCGGCCTCCCGCCGCACGCCTTGCCACATCCCGACGACCCTAAGGTATAAGTTTCTTTGAAACCGTCGTTGCTCTAGCTGCATGTGGATCTTTTTTGATCTATAGTCGAATCTAGGTATTGGTTCAAAGAGGAATGAAGGGTGCGGTGGGCTGGAGCAAGAATCTAGGACGTGGTTCAATGAGGAAAGGAGGGGCGGAAAGTAGTATAGACATCATTTGTGGGCCTAGGGCAAACATGAATGCTAATTCTCCCAAGTTTTGAACGAAGCGGCTAAACACCCACTATCATTTGTGGGCTGCCCGAAGCAAGTGTTTGCGGGATAGAAAATACTGTCTACCCCTAACACTTGACATCCTTATCAACAGGATTTACACCACTGTCGATAGGGGTAGACTAGTAACTTCAATCAGACGTGACACGACCACCTCTGAGCCCATTCAGACACGGTGGGTGCCAAACGTGGGCGGCAAAACACATTTGATTGAAGCTCATCCGAAAGACATGTGTCTCTCCCTCCATTTCCCCATTCATACATGGTGGGCGGCAAAACAAACTCTCCTCGTCCGAAATTGATGTAGGCAAATATTTTAAATAGGGGCGGATGTGTAACTTCCCTCAGACGTGACACAACCGACCTACCTGTCACCCCGTTCATACACCGTGGGCGCCAACCATGGGCGGCAAAACACCCTCTCCTCGCCCGAAATCACTACTGGCAAATATTTGGGAGATGTGAGATTACCGTCCTATCCCCAACCGACGTCATGTATTTTAAATGTGAGATTACTTTTCCACATTTCAAACAAGCGCGTCCCAAAGATTGAGATCGCCCCCTCCCCCTCCATTTCCCCATTCATAAACCGTCGGCGCCATGAAAACCTCCCCACTGCGGCCTGCCTCCTCCGTCCGCCACCCCATCCTCCCCCTTGCTGGATCCGCTACCTCTACCCCATCGTCCACTTCAAGAGATGGACGTTCCTCATCCACGGCACCGGACCAGTTCATCGCGTCCTCTCGCTTCATTGGCACCGTCATCCACCTTGCTGTTACCGCTCCAATGACCGCCTCGTCCACGCCAACAGGATTTATCCCCCGACCCGGTCGTCTGTCGTCTAAAGTCTTCTTCCCCGCCACCGACAACCATCGCACCGCAACACCCTCAACGTATCATCAGGGGCCTGGACGGCGTCGCAAGAGAGGTGGTACTCTTCCACATGTGCTTAAGTTATTGATCTCACCCAGAAAATAGATCGTAAATTGTTTACTGTACTTTCTTGTCTGTACAAAATCGTAGTGGCTAGTTGAAAGCAAATATTGGTTGCGAAGTAGTTTGTCTGGTTTGCACCTTTAGGTCCGCCATGGCACGGTCACTATACTCGTAAAGTTTATGGTTTCCCCCTCTATATTCACCACCATCATCGTAGGTGCTTCGTGTCATGCTAGCACTGCTCCTCAAGACCTCAACCCATCAAGCGAAACAACATGCCACTCATAATTACAAAGCTTAGGTGTTGAAATATGAATCTGATATGATGCTCATATCACTAACACAGAGAACGTTTAATTGGTCATCTAATGTTCCTCTATTCGCTTTGAAAAGCATGTGCGCCACCCACTGGTCCAGCTAGTTCCACTTTCCTGATTTTACTCTTAATGCTTAGGGTTTTCCCCTTTTATCTACTCTACTATGATCTACGTAGGTGCTTTCTGTCGTACTAGCATTACTCCACCCTTCAAGCTAAACAACACAAAACTCAAAATTCCAAAGCTTACTTGGTCAAATATGATTGGGATATGATACTAATATTAGTTAACAGAGACATTTAATTGGTTAGCTAAAGGTCTCACTTGAGTTTCCAAATGCATGTCCCGACATATAGAGAGACAATAGAATTGCATTTATTTGTCACTTGTTGACTATACTTTCTTGTCCATACCAAATCTTACTTGTTATTTTAAAGCAAACACCGGTTGCTAACTACCCTTTGCGCGGTTTGTAGCTTCAGATCTGCCATCCCACTGCCACGGTCAACACTATACTCATCATGCTTACGGTTTCCCCATTTGATGATGACCACGATCAGCGGGTGCGGGGTTGTGCAAAGAGCGGGTCTTGCGGTCAACACACAAATCGTTTACCCAGGTTTGGTCCAAGAAGATGCGTAAAACGCTAGTCCCGCTTTGATGTATATTTCGGTGTTCTTGTGTTCTTGAACTAGCTGTAGTGGCTCTCTAGTCCAAAAGATCCGGATCCCCCTCCAGTATGCATCGGGCCTCCTTTTATAGACAAAAGGGGTCGCCACAGTGGCACACAGGAGGTGGAAAGGTGTACAGGGGCTGAGTCTATCCCCCGGCATCATCGGACAAACGCATTTATGCGCTCCCACCGTGCCCCTCTTGCCTTATTGGGGACGACAAAGAAGCTCGTCCCAGCTGTCGTTGCATTGCCTAGCTTCGACGCGCGTCCAAGCTGACGAGGCGTTGTAGCGCCATGTTGGCTGGCTGCTGGGCTGGCACGGTGGTGGAGCCTTCACGAAGATCTGCATGCCACCACACAGGTGCTCGCTGAGTTGGTGTAGAGGCCGCGCGCTGCCACACAGATGCCTGCCCAGCTGGTCGAGCTGGCAGCTGTATGGGAGCGGCGGTGGA
This sequence comes from Triticum urartu, assembly GCF_056163025.1. Taxonomy (NCBI): domain Eukaryota; kingdom Viridiplantae; phylum Streptophyta; class Magnoliopsida; order Poales; family Poaceae; genus Triticum; species Triticum urartu. The sequence goes on along the minus strand of NC_141877.1, from coordinate 173,596,369 downwards.
GTCTTGACAGACGCGGGCCTGGCTGCGGCCCCGCAGGCGTCCTCGGCAAGGGTCTTGCCGAGGGCTCGGCAAGGGTCTCGCTGCGGCACCGCGGTCTTCCCCGGCAAGGATCTTGCCGGGGGTCTCGTGGATTTCCTTGTCAAGGATCTCGCCAAGGATCGTCGTCTTCTGATTCTCATCTGATCTTGTGTATCTATGATCTTTACAAAGATTTGCATGCCACCACGGAGGTGCCTCCCGAGCCTTGGTTCCAATATGGTTGATGGTGTTGGGACCCCTTGGGCTCAAGGGTGGCTCGCTCTGCTGGCATCAGGCAAGTTGCCCCGGCAAGGATCTTGCCGAGGCTGCGGAAGCCACCCCGGCAAGGGTCTTGCCGGGGGAGTCCACCTCGCCTTCTTTCTCTCTTTGCGTCTCTGGTCTTGGCGTTGCTTTGGTTGTCTTGTGCTCTGGCTTCCCTCCTCTGCCCTGCTTAGTGTGGCCGTGGACGCGGCTCTGACGGCCCGTGCACAAGTAAAGGGGTGCAAAAGGAGAGCCCCTACTTTTGTACACCGACAATAATATATTGGCATGAATACTTCCTAAATTATAGATACATTGGAGATGTATCACTCCACCCATCGAGCTGATATTAGTAAAACTGAGAGATGTTTAAATTGTCAGCTAAATGTTCCTACTTTAGTTTCGAAATGCATGTGAGCCACATATGGAGAGTCCGGAAGGAATAGTATTTCTCTATGCGCTTTGGTTCGTCATGGGTGGGCAACCGACATTGTATAGAAAGACTTCTAATATCTTCAATCTGCTTGCTCTTCTGCTCTTCTTTAAGATGATCCTCTTCTCTTCTTTAATAAGTATGTTCCTTGTTGGGAAGAGTAGCAGAGACTTTTGCGGTCGACTGGTCAGGTCGAGTTGTTCTCCCTTAGTATATTTTGAATCTGTCAGGTCAGGTTGACTTGTTCTTCTTTACTATATGTTGAAGTTGTCATCTGCGAAGTATCATCACTTCTGGAGCTCTCATATTTTGAGTAGTAGGCCACAATATATTAATGCACACACCAAATTACAGCATGCATGGCATCTTTCAGAAGAATTGCAGAGATAGCACAAAGGGGTTTATAGGGAGGAAGTATTGGATTAGAATCACTTCTGCATTACAAAGATAATCTCACTTGTTTTTATGTTTTCATGCATGTCAGGTATTGAATATTAACAAAATGAATATGAGAATGGGCACACGAGAGGAATATTGCGGAACAATCCACTAGCTAACAAACTTGCCATGGTGGAGGATGGCCTATCTTATTCACCCATCAAGGTGCTTGCTCTAACTTGGCAAGGTTGTATTGGTCGAACATATTTTGCATCTGACCTCTTGCATTACTTCCACTTTGTTACTCCATCTACTTAGTTTAAGCATCATATATGAGTATATGCCATACCTATCCATTTTCTGTACCTATTCCATGTGTCATCATACAGTGTTTTTCCAGTCAAATGTTGTTCTTTTATAATAGATGTCCAAAAGTAAGAGGGTGAGTACAGATCCTCAAGCAGTACAAACTAGGTATCTGGAAAAGGTAGTGATACCTGTTAAATCAGATAGATCAACAGCCACAGAAAACACAAGCCCAACTGTACCACACTTTACCCCTACTCCACTGGCCAAACCCCTGTTAGAACAGCTGAGAGCCCAGCGTCAGGTACTGTCTATGATATCAATTCAAAATTTGAATTCCTAAATTTCTGCATGTGCCTTACCTTCTGTCTTGTATGAAAACTAATTTCAGATGAATCTCCTTGCTCAAAGGATCATAGGATCTCACAACAATACTGGGCTCTGCATTGCTCTTGTCAGTACCACTTGCCCTTTGTCAGCATACTTACACTCATTGCTGTTCGATTATGTAGCATCAATGTAAATGTTCACTTCTTTATCCTCCATTTGCTTGAAATTATAAGATCTATATTTACTCTGAGATAAATGTAGAATTAACTCAATGGTTATGAAGTTTTGGATTGCTCATGTAAGTACATGTTGTCATGTACTCCCTCCGTATCGAATTAATTGTTGATCAATTGGATGTATTTAGAACTTAATAGTGCTAGATACATCCATTTGAGTGACTAGTAATAATGGATGGTGGTGATATTAATGTACTTGCATCGCGAGATAGTTGATTGTCTGGCATTACACTGCATCTTATCTGCCCTGCCCTCCACTTTCTCCAAATTATCATATCTACATTTACTCTTACCAAAATGCTGAATAAAGCCAATGCCACTGCACATGTTGATGTCTGCATTCCTATTGTTAGTACCTTTTTCCTTGTTATGTTGTACTTAATTAATTGCTATTTGATTATGTATCATCAGTCCGCACTTGAGCTTCATTATCCTCTGTTTCTTCCAATATTATTTGATCTATATTTACTCTTTGCAAAATGTAGAATAATGGCAACGCTTATAAAGAATTTTCTTTGGGGAATTTATTGAATTATCGTTCTATCAACATGGAGAAGGGCTTTGTCCAGCCCGTGTTAACATGTAATGTAAGTTCATTCATCTCAAGCCTTCAAACTTCATTCTAGTATAGATTTGGATAGGCATCATTTCCTCCATAGCTGTTTACATCTGATTGGATGTTTGCAACAACTACCAGTTTTAAATTGTAGTTGTAAAAACATGTTCCTTATGCCGAACAAATCTATTTATTTGCTTATATAATTGTGAAACCTGTTACGTGTCTCCTTGTTTCTCTTTCAGAGTCGCATCTCTTATGCCAGGCAGAACTTTAGGGAAGACAGTGAGATAAACCATCTTGAGGACAGCGAGATGACCCCAAGGTCATGTCTTGATGAAGACAGTGAGTTGAAGCTACTCACCAGCAGGTGTGAGACAACCTCTGTGCAGTCGCTGCCTTAATCAGTTTGACTTCTTCAATCTCAACTTAAACCGGAAAGGCTTGCTTCAGCTCAGCTCTGACTTGAAGTCAAAGATTCAATGAAGATGACAGAGGACTGCCTTGCGCACTATGGTGCCATACAGCTAGGGATGGAGCATCTATCATTGACACAACTGGGTCTCATCAGCTTGTTCGGCTGCTTGCGGGGCCTGTCCTGGCCAGGCCTAGTGCTTTATGAAGTGCTCTCAATTTTGTATATTCTTTTGTCAGCACGTTTATATGCACTGGGGAAACCTTTGCTGCCCAGTGTATGTAATCCGCGGTCACGTTGCGCTTTATTATCACCTGTAGTGAACTTTGATTCCCAGTGGATGTAATATGTCGTAATTTCTTTATTGTATAGTCTACGTTTATTATTTGGTCAGTATGCTGTAATTTAGGCCGGAAGGTTTAGTGGATCTTAGTTTTGTCAGTCTTCAGGCCAGCCCGTTACTCATATGGGCCAAAACGTGGGCCTATAATCATCTTGGGCCATTAGCAAGTCTAAACCTATAGTAGTTTCGCACCTTTAACAGGCTGAGTAAAGTTCTGGCCAGCTGGGCCAGAGAATACCATGGGCTTTTAACAGGCTAAAACCTAGATTGGGCTAGCGCTGAGCCGAAAAAATCATGGGCCAATACAGGAAGAAACTGCCTAAGGCCCATGTTGGGCCCAAATAGGACGAGTATTTAACATGACAAAATATATCTCGGGCCTATTTGGCCCAATAAAATTATGGGCTTTAAGCAAGTCGGTATCCACGCGGGCCATAGGCCCAAAAGTGTCACGAGCCATTATCAGATGGGTTGTAAGCAGGCCGGATTCAATGCGGGCTGTAATTAGGCCCAACTGTTACACGGGCCATTAACAGGCTGATAGGCCAGTTGGGCTGAAATTTATCCACGAAGACTACAGGCCATTAAGAGGCCTAAAGTTACTTTGGACAAGAAATAGCCCAGTTTCTACATGGTCCGTCAAATGGCCTAAAGTTAAACCGGGCCGACAACGTCCTAGATGCACTACGGGCCGCTAACAGGCCGAAACTATTATCGAGTCGAACTGGTAAATGGGCATTTAACAGGTTGAAATACAAACATGTCATAGAATGGGCCCAAAAGAACAGTGGCCTGTTAACGGGCCTGGTCCGATATGGGCCGTAATTTTGCCCAAAACACGGCAGGCTGTGAATGGGCCTGATCCGGTATGGGCCTCAATTTGACCCAAAACATGGCACACTGTTAATGGGCCAGCCCACAAGTGTCTAAAAACACATGGTAGGCCTTTAGCTGGGCCGACCTTTTTACCTAAAATGGGCCACTATTGGGCTGTGCCACGTGTTGACGTATCATAGGCGTCTTCCGTCCATTGTAGGAATGACATCTGTCCCAATGATTAGCTGACACATGCATTATCCGGCGAATGAGAATTTTACACGTGGAAAATCCCCATTAGTCGGGGCTGTTAATGGGTTATCTGATCCAAACCGGAACTCGATAGCTTAACGGCGACCCGTTACTATGGATGCCACGTGTCAGTCACCCTTGACGAAAGCACTTCCATGACGCGCGATTTATCATCATGGAAGTGGACACTTGTGTAATGATAATTTTGGAAATGTCATGGAACACTTCTACGACAACACAGGTATGACTATCTTGATTCTGTCATAAAATCGTCATGGATGTACATGCATGACAAAAAACGTGACCTACCGTGACAAACACGTATCATCATGGAAGTGTTTTTTTCTAGTGTTAGTGTCCGGATATGTAATTTCCTTCTTCCACAAACCGACTCTCTACAACCCTAGGCCCCTCCGGTCTGTATATAAACCGGAGGGGTTAGACCATAGAGACAATCAAAATTCACATAGGCTAGACATCTAGGGTTTGGCCATTACGATCTCGAGGTAGATCAACTTGTGTAACTCCTATTCTCATTGAATACAATCAAGCAGGACGTAGGGTTTTACCTCCATTAAGAAGGCCCGAACCTGGGTAAACATTATGTCCCACTTGTCCCTTGTTACCTTCGATCCTCAGAGGCACAGTTCGGGACCCCCTACCTGAGATCGGCCGGTTTTGACACCAACACCCGATGGTTCTGTGTCCTCCAGCTCGGCGGTTTCACCATGGGCTCTCTCTCGACCGTTATGCCAACGGCGACCCCCACAATTGCCAAACATCATCTCTGCATCGGCCTCAAACACTCCGAAAAGATGGATCCAACAGATATCCCGTCCTTGAACGAGCTACTAGATCGCATCGCCGCCCTGGGGCTTGCAATAAACTATGATCGGATCTGGCTTAAACCCAATCAGAGGGAAATCAAGTCCCCACAGATCACCCATCTTGTAGCAGTCATTGAGGAGCGAGCCGAGAACGCTTCTTCCCCCAAGTTAAAAACCCGCTATGTTTAGATTTTCGAGCCCTTCGAGCCGGACACCCATCCTCGGGAGGAGACTCAATCTCATCCGAACTCAGGATCATGCATTGAGCCTGGAAGTCACCTGGACCTTCCTGGTCTTGCACTGGTGACCTCGGAGATTCTTCAAGCTCCGGATTCAATCTCAGGTCAGGATTCGGGTTTTAGCCCGCCCACCCGCCACAATCAATATTCCCCAAGTAATTCGGGACCTCCAGACATATGTGACCTAATGTATGTACGGCGTGGTTTCAGTTTTTTGTCGTAACTGTACGAATGAGGGAATTTTTAACGCCCTCAACCACCGCCGCATACAACACTTTACAGAATTAGCACACACAGTACAGAAGTACTGCGCGATGGAAAACGAATGGAAGGCCCAGATAGCCCGGTGGGAACCTCCTGCCTTTAAACAGCCCACCGTACGGGCAAAATGGATGCACCCTTACAAGGCATCGGATTACAAGCCCATTGACAAGAAAAACAAACCCTTCATAGGACACAGAACCATCCTTGATGAACTACTCGACAAGCCTTGTCAGATACATCCGACGCCGAGCACCGAATCAATGCACAGCCTTCGGGCATGTTGGGTACTCCGACAAGTGGCTAAAAGCGGTGAGGTTATCCTGACCAGCACTACTCTGGAGAATCATTCCTTGGAGGATGACGATCTCAACGTCTTTACGGTCTTCAAGACCTTCTCCTCAAATAATCGGCGCAAAAAGGGTGCTCCGCGACCTCGCCGAAGTCAACCAAGTAACAGCAATGAACCCTTGGAACGACAGGGCCATACCTTTCACCGCCAACGACGAACCAAGGCCCGGTAAGTCCGAGCACCAGCCTCCTTGGTCTTAAACCAAATTGTGGATGGCTTTTGACTGACCAAAGTGCTCATGGACGGCGGTAGCGTACTTAACCTAATCTATGAGGACATGCTCAACAAAATGCAAATGGACAAGAACCACATCGAGCAAAGCAGTGCCACCTTTCGAGGAATCATTCCCAGTCGAGAAGCACAACGCTCGGGGAAAATTAAACTTGACGTAGTATTCGGCACGCCTAAGAATTACATGTCCGAAGAGTTGCTCTTCTAGGTGGCCCCTTCAATAGCGAATATCACGCCCTCTTGGGGCGGGACGCCTTCGCACGCTTCCAGCCATACCCCATTACAGGTACATGAAGCTTAAAATGTCAGGGCCCAACGAAGTGATCACTATCACTAGTGATCCGGATATAGCACTCTGTGCCAGAAACAAAACCGCATCCTTGGCTCTCGAGGCACTATCTGAGGCCCTCGCGGCTGAAGAACTAACCACTCTATGTTCCAAAGTGGACAAAGATGATGTGATCCTCGACAAGAGGCCCAAATCCACCTCTTTCAAACCAGCAAATGAAATAGTCAAATTCCAAGTGCACCCGATGGATCCTAACAAATCAACATCCATTGGGGCACAACTGGATCCGACGGTCGATGCCGCCTATGAACGTTCCTGTGCGAAAATTGTGACATCTTTGCCTGGCACCCTTTGGACATGCCCAGGATCTCACGCAGACTAGCTGAACATAGCCTCAATATAATAAAGGGGTTCAAACTAGTCAAGCAAACACTGCGGCGATTTTCCGAACCCGAACGACAAGCTATGGGGGAGGAGCTAGCCAAACTACTCGAGGCCGGGTTCATTAGAGAAATCAAGCACCCAGACTGGCTAGCCTACCTGGTCATGGTGCCGAAGAAGGACAAATCCTCGTGCCTTTGTGTTTATTTCAAAGACCTCAATAAGGCTTGACCTAAGGACCCCTTCCCACTACCCCGGACTGACCAAATTATTGACGCAACCGCGGGACACGACTCATTGTGTTTCCTCGATGCCTACTCCAGATACCATCAGATTGAGATGAAGGAGTCCGACCAGGCCGCAATGACATTTATTACCCTGTATGGGCCTTATTGCTTCAACACTATGCCCTTTGGGCTCAAAAACGCTGGTGCCACTTACCAACACATGATCCAAACATGTTTGGAAAAACAAATCGGCAAGACAGTTGAGGAATATGTGGACGACGTGGTCATCAAGACTAAACACGTCGAATCATTTGTGGACGATCTACGCCTCACATTTGACAACTTCCAAACATAAGACATACGACTCAATCCGGAAAAATGTGTTTTCTGCGTTCCAGCCGGGAAACTGACCGGGTTCATTGTTTCCAATAGAGGAATCGAAGCGAACCCAGCCAAAATCCGAGCCTTGTCACAATTGGCAATGCCAACAGACTTAAAGCATGTCTAAAAACTAGCTAGGTGCATGGCAGCCTTAAGCCGCTTCATCTCCAGATTGGGAGAAAAGGCATTACCGCTCTATCGACTACTCCGATGCACCGATCACTTCGAATGGACAGATGCAGATATAGCCGGATTGGAAGAAATAAAAACATTGTTAGAGGTAACCCAATCCTAGCCGCCCTAGGTGTTGGTGAGCCTATGTTGCTCTACATATCCGCAACTCACCATGATCACTTCGAATGAGAGAGAGAGAGAGAGGAAGAGGGACACAAATTCCCCATCCAGAAACCAGTATACTACGTATCGGCGGTCCTTACACCATGCAAATCCCAATACCCTCACTATCAGAAGTTAGCTTATGTGTTCTTTATGGCATCCCGAAAGCTGCGGCACTATTTTTAAGAGTCTTCGATCATGGTGGCATCCGAAGTACCACTCAATGACATCATAAATAATCGGGATGCCACTGGTCACATAGCCAAATGGGCCATTGAGCTCCTACCATTTGAAATCACATACAAGTCGCGCCGAGCTATTAAGTCTCAGGTGCTGGCCGATGATGTCACTTGAAACTACGCCGGTATTTCCCCAAATAGGAAGGGATGATGCAGCATAGCGGTGGTTGGTATTTCCCTCAGATGTGAAACCAAGTTTATCGAACCAGTAGGAGAACCAAGCAACACAATGTAAACAACACCTGCACACAAATAACAACTTCTCGCAACCCGACATGTTAAAGGGGTTGTCAATCCATTACGGGGTACATCGCCTCAAGATAGGCAAACAGATGTGAGGCAAATTTGTAGTAGATTGATAGATCGAACGCCAAATAAAATAAATAAGGATAAATTGCAACAAGGTATTTTTGGGTTTTTTGTTTAACATATCTGAAAATCAAACCAAAGGAAAAGTAGATCACAAAGGAAAATATATGAGAAAGAGACCCGGGGGCCGTAGATTTCACTAGTGGCTTCTCTCGAGAAAAATAGCAAACGGTGGGTGAACAAATTACTGTTGGGCAATTGATAGAACTTCAAATACTCATGACGATAACTAGGCAATGATCATTACATAGGCATCACGTCCAAGATTAGTAGACCGACTCCTACCTGCATCTACTACTATTACTCCACACATCGACCGCTATCCTGCATGCATCTAGTGTATTAAGTTCATGGGGAAACGGAGTAATGCAATAAGAATGATGACATGATGTAGACAAGATCTATCTATGTAGAGATAGACCCCATCGTTTTATCCTTAGTAGCACCGATACATACATGTCGGTTCCCTTTTTGTCACTAGGATTAAGCACCATAAGATCGAACCCACTACAAAGCACATCTTCCCATTCCAAGATAAATAGATCAAGTTGGCCAAACAAAACCCAAATATCAAAGAAGAAATACGAGGCTATAAGCAATCATGCATAGAAGAGATCAAAGAAACTGAAATACTTTCATGGATATAAAAAGATAGATCTGATAATAAACTCAAAGTTCATTGATCCCAACAAACACACCACAAAAGAGTTACATCATATGGATCTCCAAGAAACCATTGTATTTAGAATCAAGAGAGAGAGAGAGAGAGGAAGCCATCTAGCTACTAACTACAGACTCGAAGGTTTACAAAGAACTACTCACGCATCATCGAAGAGGCACCAATGGAGGTGGTGAACGCCATCGGAGATGGTGTCTAGATTGGATCTGGTGGTTCTGGACTCTGCCGTGACTGGATCAATATGTCCTTGACTCCCATAGGGTTTATGGAATATTGGGGTATTTATAGAGAAGAGAGGCGGTCTGGGGGTCACCTGAGGTGGGCACAACACACCAGGGCATGCCTGGGCCTCCTGTCGCGCCCTAGTGGGTTGTGCTCTCATCGGAGCACCCCCAGATGCAGCCAGGGCCCATTATGTTCCTTCTGGTCCATAAAAATCTCCTTAAAGTTTCGTGGCATTTGGACTATGTTTGATATTGATTTTCTGTGATGTAAAAACAAGGAATAAACAGCAACTAGCACTTGGCACTATGTCAATAGGTTAGTACCAAAAATTGATATAAAATTACTATAAAATGATTATAAAACATCCAAGATTGATAATATAACAGCATGGAACAATAAAAACAGAATTTTTGATGTGGAATGTTGCCTAACATGTCATATCGTATTCTTTTCTTTATAGCATGGACATTTGGACTTTTATATTGTTCAAAGCAATAGTCTAGTTTTGACGTGATAATTTAAATACTCAAGCATATCAACAAGCAACCATGTATTTCAAAATATCAATGCTAAAATAAGCTATCCCTAGCCCACCATGCACAATCATTGATCCATTCATGAAACACAGTCGCATATTACCTACACCCAATACTCAAGTACGATCATATTGCCTCCTAGTTGGTTCTTTTATAAGAGAAGATGGAGACTCAAACTCAAAAATAAAAATTGCATAAAGTAAGAGAAAGCCCTTCATAGAGGAAAGTAGGGATTTGTAGAGGTGCTAGAGCTCAAAGAGAAAAACTTAGAGATAAAAACATTTTGGGAGGTGCATCCATCCCACCAACGGAAACGACTTAGAGTTTCCAATACTTTCCATGCTTAGATATATCATAGGCTATTCCCAAACAAAAAATAAAGTTTATTCATTTTCCACCATACTTTCACTTTCCATGGCTAGCCGTATCCACAGTTGCCCTCCATACCAACACTTTCCAAGGAATTTATTATTTGACAACATAAAGTAAATTCATTTTTTTCTTTTTGGGACTGGGCATCCCTAATACCTTTGCCTTAATCTGGTGCAATGACAACTGAGTAAACACTCATCGTGAGAATAACAAATCTAGCATGGAAAATATTAGCCACCCCTCACCGTTCCGCGAGCGAAACGAACACACAAACGAGAATTTTATTTTGAAAATTAGAGATGGCACATGCAAATTTGCTTAGAACGACAGAAGAATACCACATATAGGTAGATATAGTGGACTCATGTGGCAAAACTGGTTTAAAGGTTTTTTTATGCATAAGTAGTGATCATACTTAGTGCAAAGTGAAGGCTAGCAAAAGATTGAGAAGCGACCAACCAAGAAACGAATAATCACATAAGCGAGCATTAAGCATAACTAACACCGAATAATGCACCACAAGTAAGATATAATTACATTGCATGACTATTGACTTTCGTGCTTGCATAGGGAATCACAAACCTTAACACCAATATTCTTACTAAAATATAATTACTCATCAAGATGACTCACATATCACATCATCATATCTCAAAACTATTACTAAGAATCATGTTTATTTTGTCCAATGATCTTCATAAAAGTGTTTATTATATCCTTCTTGGATATCTATCACTTTGGGAATAATTTTCATGTGTTGCTTTTCATATGCTCAAACAAATATAAGTGAAGATACTGAGCATAATTTTTATTTCTCTCAAATTAATTTAAGTGAAGCAAGAGAGAATTTCTTGAAAATTTACTAACTCTCAAATAAATCTAAGTGAAGCAAGAGAGCATTTCTTCAAAAATACTAACCACACCATGCTCAAAAAGATATAAGTGAAGCACTAGAGCAAGTCCATAGCTCATAAAAAAAATTAAGTGAAGCATAGAGAGCAATTCTAATAAGTCATGACATAATTTTGGGTCTCCAAAATAGGTGTGTCTAGCAAGGAATCAAGACTTAAAACACAAAATAAAACAAGCAAAGACTCATATCATACAAGATGCTCCAAGAAAAACACATAATGTGACGAATAAAAATATAGCTTCGAGTAAAATACCGATGGTCGTTAGAAGAAAGAGGGGATGCCACTCAGGGGCATCCCCAAGCTTAGTTGGTTGCTCATTTTTGGATAAAAGCTTGGGATGTCAGGGCATCCCCAAGCTTAGGCTCTTCTACTCCTTAGTCCTTCATCCATCGTAAGATAACCCAAAACTTGAATACTTCAATCACACAAAACTCAACAAAACCTTCGTGAGATCCGTTATTATAAGAAAATAATAAATCACTACTATAAGTGTTGTATCAAACCAATTCAGATTTTGTTCTTGCATTATATCTATTGTATTCCAACCTTTATATGGCAAAAACTCATCAAAGAAAACCATAGATCCATCAAAATAAGCACACAATGCAAAGAAAACAGAATCTGTCAAAACAGAACAGTCTGTAGCAATTTGACTATTTCGAATACTTATGTAACTCCAAAAATTTCAAAAAATTAGGAAGACCTGAGAAATTTGTATATTGATCTACTGCAAGTGGAATGGGTATTTTATCTCTCTCTAGTTAAAAACAAAAATTATTTTCGCGAGTGCAAAAGTTTCTTTTTTTAGCAAGATCAAACAACTATCACCCAAGAAGATCCTAAAGGCTTTACTTGGCACAAAAACTAATTAAAACTTAAAAACCACAATAATAACAGTAGCATAATTGTTCTAAAACTTAGAAACAAGAAACAAAAAGAAAAAATAAATTTTATTCATTGGGTTGCCTCCCAACAAGCACTATAGTTTAGGGCCCTTAGGTAGGCATAAAGCAAGGATCTAAGTTTGTCATCTTGGGTTCGAAATCCATAAGATGCCCTCATGATTGATTCATAAGGTGGCCTAATTCTTGTTCTAGGAAACTGTTCCATGCCCTTCCTCAAAGGAAATTGTAACTTAATATTGCCTTCTTTCATATCAATCACGGCACCGATAGTGCATAAAAACTGTCTACCAAGAATAATTGGACAAGACAGATTGCAATCAATATCAAGAACAATAATATCTATGGGCACATAATTTCTATTTGAAAGAATAAGAACATCATTAATTCTTCCCATAGGCTTTTTAATAGTGGAGTCCGCCAAGTGCAAATTCAAAGAACATGATTCAATATCGGTAAGACCAAGCACATCACATAGAGATTTCGGAATTGTAGAAACAGTAGCACCCAAGTCACACTAAGAAAAACACTCATAATTTTTAATCTTGAATTTGATTGTAGGTTCCCATTCATCATGCAATTTTCTATGAATTGCAACTTCTAATTCCAATTTTTCTTTGAAAGCTTTCATCATAGCATCAACAATATGTTTGGTAAAAGCTTTATTTTGTTCATAAGCATGGGGTGAATTTATCATGGATTGCAAAAAACAAATACAATCAATCAAAAAGCAACTATCATAATTAAAGACTTTATAATCCAAAAGAGTGGACACATCACTAGCTAAAGTTTTGACCTTCCCAAACCCACTTTTATCAATTTTCTCAATAAGATTTTCACCCTCCGAATCATTGGGATGCCTTCTACCTAAAGTTGACTCTTCTCCAGGCCCTTTTTCATCAATGTTAACTTTAATAAACAAGGAATCAATAGAAGAAACACCAATCATTTTAAGGTCCTCATCACTTTTGCCAAAGAAATCTCTAGAAAACACTTTTTCTAAAAAAACTCTTTTAGCTCTAAGCATAGCGGTTCTTTTCTTACTTTCATCCATAGAAACACAAAGAGATTTAATTGATTCATCTAATTTAGGCACAAAAATTTTCATCTTGAGATTTTCCACATCATGAGCAATTCCATTGAAACTTCTAGACAAATTATCAATCTTACTCAACTTTTCTTCTATGGAAGTGTTGAAAACTTTTTGCATATTGATAAATTCTTTAATATTGTTCTCAAGATCAGAGGTGTTACTATTATTATTATTATAAGATGGATTTCCATAGAAATTACCATAATTATTAGAGGAATTACTAGGAAAAGGCATAGGATTAAAATTACCTCTATAAGCATTGTTATAGAAATTATTTCGAGATATAAAATTCACATCTACGACATCACTATTTTGCTCAATCAGAGTAGCCAAAGGCATATCATTAAAATCAATAGGAGCACTTCTAGTACCAACCAATTTCACAAGAGCATCAATTTTTTCACTCAAAGAAGAAACTTCTTTAACCGAATTAACTTTTTTACTAGTAGGAGCTCTTTCGGTATGCCTTTGCGAATAATTTGCCATAATATTATCAAGAAATTTGGTGGCTTCACCCAAAGTAATTTCCATAAAAGTACCACCCGTGGCGGAATATAAAAGATTACGAGAAACAAAATTCAAACCCGCATAAAAATTTGTATGATCATCCAAAGATTTAACCCATGAGTTGGGGAATTCCTTAGCATCATTTCCATCCTTTCCCAACCTTGTGCAACATGCTCATGTTCATGTTGCTTGAAATTCATGATCTGGGTTCTAAGGGAAATAATTTTTGCGGGCGGAAAATATTTGTGATAAAATCATATTTGCACTTATTCCATGAATCGATACTATTGCGAGGCAAAGAAGAGAACCAATATTTTGCAGAATCACGCAAGAAATAATTTCATCTTCACCACATCATGTCCACATCTTCTTTCTTTTGCATATCGCATAATTCCACGAAGGTATTAATATGGGACATGTCATCCTCATTAGGAGTACCGGAAAATTGATCTTTCATAACAAGATTCAGCAAAGCAGTATTAATATCACAAGACTCTGCACTAGTGGCGGGAGGAGTAAGCGGAGTGCCAATAAATCATTCTTGTTGGTATTTGAGAAATCACATAACTTGGTGTTCTCTTGAGTCATGATGACCACACAACAAGATTGCACTCAAAAACAGATCCGGCAAGAAAACGGCGGACGAAAAAGAGGGCCGAATAAAACGTCAAATTTTGTGAAGTGGGGGAGAGGAAAACCAGAGGCAAATGGCAAATGATATAAATTGCGAGGAGATGAGATTTGTGATTAGGAACCTCGTATATGTTGAAGATCCTCCCCAGCAACGGCGCCAGAAATTCCTTTTAATGTCGCTTGAAGCCACATCGGTATTTCCCCAAAGAGGAAGGGATGATGCAGCACAGCGGCGGTAGGTATTTCCCTCAGAGGTGAAACTAAGGTTATCAAACCAGTAGGAGAACCAAGAAACACAACGTAAACAACACCTGCACACAAATAACCACTTCTCGCAACCCGACGTGTTAAAGGGGTTGTCAATCCCTTCCGGGGTACGACGCCTCAAGATAGGCAAATGGACGTGAGGTAAATTTGTAGTATATTGATAGATCGAACGCCAAATAAAATAAATAAGGATAAATTGCAGCAAGGTATTTTGGGTTTTTTGGTTTAATAGATCTGAAAATAAAAGGGAAGGAAAAGTAGATCGCAAAGGCAAATATATGGGAAAGAGACCCGGGGGCCGTAGATTTCACTAGTGGCTTCTCTCGAGAAAAATAGCAAACGGTGGGTGAACAAATTACTGTTGGGCAATTGATAGAACTTCAAATACTCATGATGATATCTAGGCAATGATCATTACATAGGCATCACGTCCAATATTAGTAGACCGACTCCTGCCTGCATCTACTACTATTACTCCACACATCGACCGCTATCCAGCATGCATCTAGTGTATTTAGTTCATGGAGAAATGGAGTAATGCAATAAGAATGAAGACATGATGTAGACAAGATCTATCTATGTAGAGATAGACCCCTTTGTTTTATCCTTAGTAGCAATGATACATATGTGTTGGTTCCCTTTCTGTCACTGGGATCAAGCACCATAAGATCAAACCCACTACAAAGCACCTCTTCCCAATGCAATATAAATAGATCAAGTTGGCCAAACAAAACCCAAATATCGGAGAAGAAATACGAGGCTATAAGAAATCATGCATAAAAGAGATCAAAGAAACTCAAATACTTTCATGGATATAAAAAGATAGATCTGATCATAAACTCAAAGTTCATCGATCCCAACAAACACACCGCAAAAGAGTTACATCATATGGAGGTCCAAGAGACCATTGTATTGAGAATCAAGAGGGAGACAGAGGAATCCATCTAGATACTAACTACAAACCCAAAGGTCTACAAAGAACTCGTCACGCATGATCGAAGAGGCACCAATGGAGGTGGTGAACCCGAGATGGTGTCTAGATTGTATCTGGTGGTTCTGGACTCTGCGGTGGCTGGATCAATATTTCGTCGACTCCCCTAGGGTTTCTGGAATATTGGGGTATTCATAGAGTAAAGAGGCAGTCCGGGGGGCACCCGAGGTGGGCACAACCCACCAGGGCGCACCTGGGCCTCCTGGCGCGCCCTGGTGGGTTGTGTTCTCCTCGGAGCACCCCCTCAGGCGCAGCCGGGGCCCATTACCACTGGTACGTGTCGGTGCTATACAAACGATTTTTAACCCCTTTCCGCGACGACATTTGGGACCGTCACCAGGTGAGTGTGTGCGATAGGGTGTCCTTCCAACATGACCCAGAAACCATCGGGGATATGGAGAAGTGATCCAGAGGCCTTCCAAAATGTAATCGTGAGTGATGCAGGACACACTAAATTCTTTCGCACGTGTGGTATCGGTGATTAAACGTTTCTAATGATGCAATGAAACCATACGGTCTATCATAATGAACCGTTTGGGAAACAGTATGTAAGGCACACGGGCCAACATATGAATTGTGTGCGAATTGTGCCCCGTCGCACACGAGTTTTCTGCGTAACCCTTCTGCCAAGCTAGAATCCATCACACATGCTTGCCAACAATTAGCGTTTGCGATAATGTTCTATCACAAATGGTTCTGGAGCCCCTTCGCACACATACAAGTGTTGCGGACTGTTTATGATTTGTTGGGTATCACTGACGGTTGCTGCAAGAGTGACGTGTGCTTTTCATTTGGGATCCCACATGTTTCCTGAAAAAATTACGACTGGGATTGTATTTATATTGGGCACGGTTTACTCCCAGTTCTCCTGTGCAATAACGCGATATCATAAACAGTTCCGGAGACCCTACGCACACGTAGTAGCGCTGCAAATCGTTTGCGATTTGCTGTGTATCACCAACGGTTCCACTATGATTGACGTATGCTTTCTGATGTGGATCGCACACACTCATTTAGTTGAACCATATGTGGAGCAATTGCCTGGTTAAAACAAAAATACCCATTTTGAATCGGCACGCAAAAAGCAAATTTGCCACAATATTCAGTTGAACAAATAAATTAAAATATCCCATTTTGAATCGGCATGCAAAAAGCAAATTTGCCACAATATTCAATTGAACAAATAATGTCCACAGGAAGAACATTCATCAGATTTCACAACTATTGCAATTGAACATATGGTAGCTAAATTCCAATGATTTGTCCACACATATATGCATTACATAATTAATTAATCATAGTGTACGAAATACGAAGACCTCATCATATGGAAAACAATGGATCCATGCGTTATATGTTTAGCGGCTAACTCTTACTCAATGTTTCGCGAGAAGGCATGCTAAAATATTCATTATCACCAGTGGGATAGATGTAGTGATCCAGGAAGAAGTCGCTGATAAATCTCTGAACCATCAACAATGCACCAGTTGGAAGTGGTTCAGGGGTCCTCGGTTTTAAGATGAGCTGCAGTATTTTTAAGACCAGAATGTGTCATATGAGTGGAGTAGAAGATATCAATTAAGATAGACTTACTGGTACTAATTCGCGAGGATCGTCACAACTATCAGCAGATTTGCAGATGGAGATCATGTGTCTGCAAACATAGTATCCACAAAGGTTGGTCCCTGCTTCTTGCCGAGGACACTGAAATTTGTTGTACAGAGTTAGTCATGTATTTGTCCTGTTAGGAAAAACCTAATCGGTGTTAGATGTATTATTTTCTCTTTGGACAAAATAGAAAGAGGTTTATTTAGAAGCTTGAACATTTGACTATCGTAAGGAAAGGTATTTGCAGATTGTTGGATAAATTTTTCAAAAATAACGGATTTCGGTGTGTTACCGGAGAAACGACCTCATGCTGCAGAGGTAGTTCCCTCTTGAACAGGTTCCCTAGTTTAGTTTTCCACAATGCGAGCACACTGCAAATGATGATGAATTTTGACAACATCAATTATTGAACCAGATATGAATGCAAATTAATTTCAACATCATAGAATTTAATACCTATCCATGTATTGCTGAAGATGCGTCATATCCTGAGTGTTTGTTGACTCTCTGAGAGAATCGATGTATTAAATTGTGTTCTTGTTTGGAACAATGAATACCAATATCCAATGATCGCTACATATTAAGAAAGCCATGAACTTATGAATTATGTCGAAATCTAAGAGACAATAAGTGTATGCATGGTTGTTTACTTGACTTACCGTTCATGATATGGCCAGAGAAATGATTCTGCATGGGACGTGTTTTCAAAGAGACGGACGACTGTGTTAACGTCCCAGCCCCGTAGGTCCTTACCATGTATTGTTGTGCCATTTGCTAATTCAAGATCTATGAAATACACACCCTCCCTTTTTCTTCTCTATGCGTTCAATCCCCTAAGAGGAATAAAATGCAGTTAGATCTTTATCATTTACAACCTTGTATGGAGAAGTTGATCAGAGTTTGTTAATTACTTACAAAATCAGGCATCTAACAAGAGTGGCGTCGAGCACATTGAAGTTGAAGAAGAGATGTAAGTCCTCGAAACTCACATTGATGGAACCAGCATCTTGTCGGAAATGATCTCTATTGTAGTGGACTAGCAAACCATGAAGACATGCTGACATTTGATCCATGCAATATTCATGTAACTCGCGGCAACTGAAGCTGCACTCATCAAAGTATTCGCCAACAAGAAATGGCTGGCCATGGACGGAATTGCATGCTTCAAGTACGTTTGCTTTACTTTTAGCATGCAACAAACGTACTTCTTCATCATCCATGGCGTCAGAAATAATATTACTCCCCGATTCAAACAAGCTGCTGTTAATTTGTTTCTGGGCGATGAGTGCTTTAAGTAAGAGGAAATCGTTCTCTTTCCTCTTCATTCTCCCGCCGCGCTTCCTCGTGGTCGTGGGTGTAGCCTTTTTGGCCAATTCCTTCTTGGTACTTGAAGCATTTCTGGCAGAACGTCTGGTTGCCTGCAAGGTAGACTGCCGAGCAGACGGTGAAGCTTGGAAGGACTGCTTAGCAGATGGTTTATCTATGCCGGACCGCTGAGCTGGCGGTGCTGCTATGACGGACGGTTGGGCTATAGGAGCAGAGGCATTGGACTGCTGACAATGCGTTGAAGCTATGTCGGGTTTCTGCGCAGGTGGTGCCAACTTGTCGGTGTGCTGAGGAGGCCGTGCCAATGCGTTGGTTTGCTGAGCAGGAAGTGCTGACGCATTGGTATGCTCATCATGCGACTACAGACCGACAAACTGATGAGCAGTCGGTTCTGGACCTACAGACTGCTTAGCAGGCGGTTCCGAAGCATCAGACTGCTTAGCAGTCTATTCCACCAGGTTGGTCTGCTGAGCATGTGCTGCAGTTGGGTCTCCCCCCGCTGCTTCAGCGGCCGGCATCTGAAATGGTGGTGCGTCTTCAGCAGTTGTAGTCCTTGCCACTAGCCGCTTTGGGGCGGAGGATGACATGGCATGTACGCCACAAAGTTGGGCCGGCTGATCACAGGTTGATGCATCAGCCCGCGAGAGCTGCTATGGCAAGGACAGCGTCACCGGTTGATGGGCGATAGTGGTTGCTGTTGGCAGGGCTTCAGGGATCTCATCGGTGAACTCTATTTCCTTTCGTGGCCACTGGATGTGATGTAACAGTGTTTCTCCCAAGGTCCTTTGCTCATCGAAGTCTCCTAGGATATTCTTCAAGGCAAATTCATTGAATCCATGCTTTACTTCAGTCACGTAGCACTTCACACAGCCCGGCTTCAATGGCACATTTTCTAAGAAGAGGCCATCTTCCAAGAAGGGTGGGCAAACCTAGGATGTTGCACATTTTAATGTACCTTCATAATGTGTAAGCACGCCCTTCAGTCTGTCTTTCATTCCAGATAGATCAGATATAGCATCATCACGAGCAGCTGCAGTCTCAGTGTCACTAGGGTCAGCTAATGTACATCTACTCTTGTGCAGTGTTGCCGCACAATAAACAACATCCTCCATGCCCGCCTCCCCTCCCATCTGCTGGCTATCTGTCAGTTTTAGAGTCTTCTGCATCATCATTGACTCCTCAACATCCTTTCGAATAGCCGGATAAATCCCCTTCCTCAACCTTTCATACAAAGCATTCTGCTTCATTTCACTCCTTGCTTTTTTCATGTTGAGCCTCTCTTCTTTGTTGAGTGTGAAAGCCCTCTTGTCCGGGACATTAATACCTATACCCCTTGCACGGCCAGGGGGCTCTTTTGTTTCCAGAGCAATGGACATAATGTCACATGGCCCTGAGTTCCTATAGAACCTTCTAGGGATCTTGGAAGCCTCTAACATCACTTCATATAGTTTGGCGTCACGTGAGTTTTCAAAGTAATAAGTTCCGTCATCACGCATCTTTGCACGTGCCCGCAAGTAGTCTCTAGCGCGTTCGCCCCTAATTTCACTAAGTACCGGATTCCCACCTACCGCTACTGCTTCTTTGTCCTCTTGTTCCCATATCAGTTTCATGCCGTAGTATCCTGCCACACCCATACGGTGGGGGTGTATGTTCTTCTTCTGAAGTTCTGATTGCTTGAAACTCTTCTCATCAAACTCTTTAGTTGCCCTGACCCTTTTGAATTCTGCCCAGTCTGCCTTTGTAATTTGGGGGTATGCGGGGATTGGGTCCTTTCCTTCACTCAAGTACTTCTAGTAGAGCATGTACTTCCAGTTTCTCCATGCATCCCTAGCCTTCTTCAGTGCAACGTGTTCCACCCGCATTCTCCACTGCTCTGGAACGTTGAAGTGATCCATGATCTCCCGGATATCCTTCATCGTGTTTCTGTGTCAGCCTTCCGAAACCCCGGCAGATTAATGTTGAGCCTTGCCCTGCCATCAAATCCACACACACTCCTAAACCTCATGCGTGCTTTATCTGGTTTAGTTGGAGCCAAGACTTTAAATCAATCTCAGTTACTTCATATACACCTTTAGGCTGGTGTGTGGGCTTCCTTGGAGCGTTCCTCCGTGTCCTGACCGGAAGGGTAATTGCTGTAGCTCTATCCCGTTCAAGATTACTCGATCCCTCACAATCTGCTGAAGACCTAGGGTTGTCCGAATCAGATGAAGATACATGGCCTGAAGCATGAGTGTTGTCGCTGCTACTCGGCATCTACAAAGAACACATGCGAAACTCAGGAAAGGAGGATAAGCTTAAAACTAACAACTTGGTAGCAAGCTTTCTAAACATGCCATGCAATAAATTAGAAAACGTACGACTAATTTGTTAAGTTTGTGTGACTCGGGCGCTCGCGATCTGTAAATAGGCAGTAATTTATTGGAACAAATACAACTTATATGTAGTAAGGAAGGTAGATAATGAACATATATACACTCTCCATTATTTTATAGCCAATTCGGGAACATACAGAATGAAATTAGAAGAGGGATTGCGAGGAAATATGCTCACCGCGATGGAGAGCATTAACTAACAGGCTTCTTAATGCAAACCCGGCTGGACCACAGGAGAGGCGAGGGTTACTGCATCGATATGCTCGAGGGTGGATGGCGAGCAAACGAAGACGGTGAGGCACGGGACATCGCATGTTGTGAATGGCAGTGGAGGTAGGCTTGCGCCGAAGAGTGGGCACAGGGCCGGAGTGATCATGGCCGCGCTGGAGAGGGTTCTGCTGTGGATTTGGGGGAGGGGAGCTGGCGAAGGAGATTGGGTGGACTAGTTGAGTGAAATGCGGGTGGAAGGTGGGGGGTGTTGGGGACTCCGGGTGTTGGCGGCCTAGGTGAAAAGGGTGAAAAATATCCCTGGTGGCCGCGCGCGCGGAAAGGCCTATGCAAACAGTTGCCTCTAAGCGCTCGTGTGCACAAATAGAAAATTTTCGTTTGAAATGAAGACGTACTAATTTTGAAATGAAGACGTGAGTTTATCATTTCGCCTCTAAATTTTTCCCACGTAAAGCAATCACACTTATACCATGGGTTTGAATTGCTGGTGCATTTTAGGTCTCGTGTGCTATATGTAAGACATTTTTTGGCATTTACCGTGCATTTTGGCATATAAATCAATTCCTAGCCGGACTGCATTTCCCGTCGAAAGGGATGAGGATTGTCATTCGATTTGGGATCATCCAACGGTGCAGATGTACGATCTACGGAGTTTGGGTTCTGGCCAATCAGAATGCATGACTCAGATCGCGCACGCAACAAAGGGGGGCATCGGCCACAGTTCGGTAGGCACACGACTTTCGTGTGTGAACCATGTGCTATTTGAAAACATTTTTTTGGCAGGGGCTATTTGAAAACATTTACATGTGCTGTCGAAAGGGATGAGGATCATCGTTCGATCAAGGATAATCCAACGGTGCAGGCGTACGATCCGTGGGGTTTGCGTCTGGCCAATCAGAACGCACGACTCAGATCACGCGCATTGTAGAGAGGGGGGGGGGTGCATCGGCCATGGTTTAGTGGACACATGGCTTTCATGAGTGAACCATGTGCTCTTTGAAAACATTTACATTACCTAACATCATATTTTTGTTCGAATGAAAACATGAGTTCATCGTTACGCCTCCAATTTTTTCCATGGTAAGTAATCACGAGTATAGTAGAGAGTGTCATATACTAGTATCATGCATATATAGTATATATGATACTACACTAGTACAACGAGCTCCTAAACAAACGGTTTAAAACCCCTTTCCGCGACGGCATCTGGAACCATCGCCAAGTGAGTGTGGGCGATAGGGGGGTCCTTCCCACACGACCCAGAAACCATCGGGGATATGCCCTCCTGGCACATACGTTCAGCAAAATGAGGTTGTGTGTGACCGGCGAGCGCTCAAATACGGAAATACATACAATAGAGCTAAAACATACAATTATACGGCGAAATTGTTTCCAGTCGCAAGTACATCCCACACAGTCAATCCCCGCTAAACGTTTCCATTCGTATGTACATCCCACACAGTCGCTCAAAGGAAAACGTTTTCGTTTGCAGGTACATCACACACAATTTTTCCCGTTAAATTGCTTGCGTTATTGAATATATCACACATGGTCCGTGGAAGAAATTGTGTGGCAAAGTTTGTCCATCACACACAGTTTTCATGTGGTAAACGTTTGCGCAAGGTGGCCTAACGCAAACAGTTTTCAAGAGAAAGTCATGTGTCATTGTTCATTGATCCAACACGGTTTATTCCTAGAAACTGTGTGTGTTGCCTGAGGTCATCACTCACGGTATTTTTTTTAACAACCGTTTGCAATAGCAAAACCTAATTAGCAGGCTAATTTGCCACTAGCAGGCTAATTATCCGATTATTCATAATCCATTTATTAATCTAATTAACAGTTCATATTAAGCACACAATATATTTCATTTTTATAATTTAAATACATCATAGTACAACATCATATAGCTTCAGCACTCAGCTACCCCATTACACAACTACACCAGGACCAAGTTTCACATGCAACATCTATAACCTTTCGAAATTAGCATCATAGACGGTACATAGACAAATGTATCTCATCTGGAAAACTGCTGAAGTAGAAGGCGAATATTGAGCCTTCATTGATGTTGAAGGTCTTTGTAACTTTAGGCCAGTGCCTGTGGATGATTGACCGTCCATCCTTCGTTCTCTTCAGGAACACTTCAATATTGAACCATGGGTGTTGTATGAATACCTTCCTCGCCTCCTAACCATACCAGTGGTTTGAGAGGTAATCATCAGTGAACTGCTTTGGAAAGGCCTGAAAACAAGGATGTGCATAAATATCTTCTCTATATTAGAACTGGGGCAAAGGAATAAAAAAGGCAAGGTATAATAGTTAGTACCATCCTGTAGTGAACTAATGTCTTCTTCATTGCGCAGACAAAGAACTTGTTGTTTCTTGTCACTAATTTCTTTATCCTAAAAATCTTTCTGAGTTTCTTGACTTGACTGATATTCATGGACAACTCATTTCGCCATATGCAAAAAGGGTCGAATAATGGGTCAAAACCTCTGATAGTAGGACCTACATGTGCAAGATTGTTAAAAAACTAAATATTAGAATGGTTCCTGCAATTGCACAATAATGTGCTATTAGAAGACGGACCATGCATGTGCTAACCTCGATTGTAAACCTCAGTGCTTCCCATTGTTTCCCTGCAACACATATAAGGTAGTTAGTCATCAGGTTAAGTAAGGGTTCGCATGCTATCAGTAAAATATGTTGATGAAAAATAATCACATTGCAGATTCATCAGATTAATTGAAGCCACAGGGAAAACCCATTTATCCAAACCAAGCATGATTAAGAACTAGGAAATGTAGCACTTGTATATGTTTCTCATGTATTAAGTGCAGCCAAATTCGATTTATTCCTCACATGCACAACAATACAAAATTCTACCCACGACAATTGGACATCGCATTGCAGAATTGAACCAAGCAGTTAACTAAACACCACAATAAATGAACCAAACATTAACTGAGCACCACATTGCACAATATAACATTGAACCAAGCAGTTAACTAAACACCACAACAAATGAACCAAACATTAACTGAGCACCACATTGCACAATATAACATACTCCTAATAGAAGATCAGACAGTTAACCAAACAGTTAACTACAACCAATTGTAGCAATTGTATTTGTTTCTCATGTATTTACTATAGCCAAATTCAATTTATTCCTCACATGGTATACAATAATAGAATGCACCCACAATTTTGTAAAGATAAATTCAATTTATTTCTCACATGGAAGAAAATACAAAATTGTAGCCTGAAGAATTGAACATCACATTTGCAGAATTGAACCAAACAGTTAACTGAAGACGACAACTAATTAACAAAACAGTTAATAAGTGAGCACCACACTGCACGACATGTATAACATATATACTAGAGAAACAGATTGCATGGTAAAATTAGATCGCACAATTCACTAGAATTTGTGAGGGAAAGGCAGGAGCAGCACACGCAACGGGTAAACCGAGCATGCATAACCGGCGTAGCTAGCAAATGGCAAGGTGCTCCTTCAAGATCTGGGGGTCGACATGAATGGCAGCCATCACGACCTCATCCGTGCGTGCGGCCGCGATTTGCTTCTCCGCTACCAAATGCTCCTTGAGGTCCTGGCTATACTGCATGCACCATGGCTTAGGCCAGCGCTTATTTGGTGGAGGGGTCAGAGATTTGGGTGGAAGGTGTCGCTCTCGCACTGGCGGTAGGGGCATGTGGGATGTGGAAGGAGGAGGAGGATGGGGGTCGGGTGTGGATTACCTGCCTGGATAGGCGAGGCCGAGGAGCGTGAAGCAGGGCCGCCGGCAAGGAGGCGGCGGTGCTGCAAGCAAGGAGTGAAGGTTTCAACTTGGAAAGGAAGGCGGAAAGATGGGAAATGTGGCTTTTGGTAAGGGGGAGGGGGAAGGGAGGTAGATATTTCCGTGGAAGCCAAAAAATTGGAATCGCTTCAGCCAAAAAACTGGCGCGCAAAGTGTCATCGGACACGGTCCCTTATGTAGAACTGGCGCGTTGTGGACTGTAGCTGACGCACCTTCTCTAATAAGCCATGGATGTACTATACACCGACGATGCTCCAAGATATTTTGTGTTGCATCTCACACGGTTGGTGATAATAAACTGTGTGCGATCTACTTGATTTATCGTCTTGATCATTTGAATTACGTAATGGGGTCACAACTACAAAGGATGGTGTTTGAATTGTTAAAACTTAAATCAGCAGTGAACATGCAACTATAGGTGTGTCGTCAAAAAAATTGGAATGATTCAGGGTTTGTTTGTACATTTTTATACATTAACTGGGTTTTCCAGGCATTTTATGCGCATAATTCAAATTTGAACTACATGCACATCCTCCAGTGCATATAAACTTATTAAAAAAATCAAATATATGTCCTTGGTTGCATGCTTAGGTCCCATGCAAGAAATGGGAATGAATTTCAAACACCCTGCCACCGTCACTCGGCCGCAAACATTGACAAGCCTGGTTTTCAAATTCTATTAAATCCAAAACTCGTCTAAAATTCAGGAAACTTGGCATGCTATCATGTAGCGGCATCAACATGCCATGGTACAAATTTTGTGCCATTTGGGGCAGGTTTGGGTATAAGCTTCTCACAAACTAGAGCTTCTCACAACAAGAGTGATGGTTTCGGTAGGGAACGTACCACCTTTGGGGAGGAAATGATATCTGTTGCCTCTTATTGCTTTCAAAAAAATTTGAGTGTCAACATAGGACAACAGGAGTGTTATGCAAATTTTTGTGATTTTTCGGGGTTCGTTTAGACATTTTTATGCATTAACTTAGTTTTCAATGCATTTATGTGCATAATTCAAATTTGAACTACATGCACATGCTACAGTGCCTATAAACTGGTTGAATTATCAAATATGTGTGCTTGTGTACGTGCTTAGGTCCCATGCAAGAAATGAGAATGAATTTGAAACACCAGGGCACCGTTGATTGCGGAAAAACATTGAGATGCCTAGTTTTTAAATTCTAGTAAACCCAAAACACGTCTGAAATTCATGACACTTTCCATGCTATCATGTAGCGGCAACAGCATGCCGTGGTAGAAATTGTGTCCCATTTGGGGCAGGTTTGGGTATATGCTTCTCACAAACCGGAGCTTCTGACAACAAGCATGATGGTTTTCGGTAGCGAACATCCCACCTTTGGGGACGAAACGATATCCATTGCCCCTTATTGCTTTCAATTTTTTTTCTCGTGTCAACATAGAACAACATGAGTGTTGTGTGAATTTTTGTGATTTTTCGGGGTTCGTTCGGGCATTTTTATGCATTAACTGAGTTTTCAATGCATTTTATGTGCATAATTAAATTTGAACTACATGCACATGCTCCAGTGCATATAAATTGGATGAAAAATCAAACATGTTTCCTTGGGTGCATGCTTAGGTCCCATGCAAGAAATGGGAATGAATTTCAAATACCGGGGCACCATTGATTGCCGGCAAAACATTGAGATGCCTGGTTTTTAAATTCTAGTAAATCCAAAACTCATCTGAAATTCATGAAACTTGGCATGCTATCATGGAGTGGCATCAACATGCCGTAGTACAAATTTTGTCCCATTTGGGGCAGGTTTGGGTATATGCTTCCCACAAACCGGAGCTTCTGACAACAAGCATGATTGTTTTCGGTAGGGAACGTCCCACCTTTGGGGATGAAACAATATCCATTGCCTATTATTGCTTTCAAGTTTTTTTCTTGTGTCAACATAGAACAGCAGGAGTGTTGTGCGAATTTTTGTGATTTTTCAGGGTTCGTTTGGACATTTTTATGCATTAACTTAGTTTTCAATGCATTTTATGTGCATAATTGAAATTTGAACTACATGCACATGCTCTAGTGCATATAAACTGGTTGAAAAATCAAATCCGTGTCCTTGTGTGCATGCTTAGGTCACATGCAAGCAATGGGAATGAATTTTGAACACCGGGGCACCGTTGATTACCGGCAAACATTGAGATGCCTGGTTTTTAAATTCTAGTAAATCCAGAACTTGTCTGAAATTCATGAAAGTTGGCATGCTATCATGTAGCGGCATCAACATGTCGTGGTACAAATTTTGCCCATTTGGGGCAGGTTTGGGTATATGCTTCTCACAAACCGGAGCGTCTAACAACAAGCATGATGGATTTCGGTAGGGAACTTCCCACCTTTGGGGACAAAACGATATCCATTGCCTCTTATTGCTTTCAAATTTTTTTCTCATGTCAACATAGAACAACAGCAGTGTTGTGTGAAATTTTGTGATTTCGCGGTTTTTTTGGACATTTTTATGCTTTAAATGAGTTTTCGATGCATTTTATGTGCATATTTCAAATTTGAACTACATGCACATGCTCTAGTGCATATAAATTAGTTGAAAAATCAAATATGTGTCATTGGGTGCTGATAACCCACAAGTATAGGGGATCAATTGTAGCCTCTTTCGATAAGTAAGAGTGTCGAACCCAATGAGGAGCTAAAGGTAGAACAAATATTCCCTCAAGTTCTATCGACCACCGATACAACTCTACGCACGCTTGACGTTCGCTTTACCTAGAACAAGTATGAAACTAGAAGTACTTTGTAGGTGTTTTTGGATTGGTTTGCAAGATAATAAAGAGCACGTAAATAAAAGCTAGGTTTTGTTTAGATAAAGAAGCAATAAAGTTAATATAGCGAGTGTGGAAAAGTGGTGGTAGGCGATGCGAAATTGTCCCTAAGAAATTGACTACTTTACTAGACCGATAGCAAGTTTTGTGTGGGAGAGGCCACTGCTAGCATTTCATCCCTGACTTGGAATTATATGCACTTATGATTGGAACTATTAGCAAGCATCCGCAACTACTAACATTCATTAAGGTAAAACCCAACCATAGCATTAAGATATAATGGTCCCCCTTCAATCCCGTATGCATCCATTTCTATGCTAGGCTGGAGTTTCTGTCACTCGTGCCCTCCAATACATAGTCCTATCAACATACAACTAACCCTATGGTGTGATCCACGCGCGCGCTCATATGATGGGCACCAAAGGACATCAACATAACCACAAGCAAATTAAATCAATCATAGCAATTCATCAACCACCGATAGGACAACGAAAATCTACTCAGACATCATAGGATGGCAACACATCAATGGATAATAATATGAAGCATAAAGCACCATGTTCAAGTAGAGGGTACATCGGGTTGTGGGAGAGTGGACCGCTGTAGATAGATGGGGGAAGGTGATGGAGATGTTGGTGAAGATGGCTGAGGTGTTGGTGTAGATTGTGGTGATGATGATGGCCCCCCGGCGGCGTTCCGGCGCCACCAGAAGCGAGGGGGGGGGAGAGCCCCTTCTTCTTCTTCGTCCTTGACCTTCTCCCTAGGTGGGATAAAGGTTTCCCCTGTGGTCCATGGTCTCCATGGAGTGGGAGGGGCGAGAGCCCCTCCGAGATTGGATCTATCTCTCTGTCTCTCTCTGTTTCTGCGTTCTCTGATGTTTCCCTTTCACCATTTCTTAAATTGTCAGAGATCCCTAACTCCGATTGGGCTGAAATTTTAACACGATCTCTATCCGGATATTAGCTTTCTTGCAGCGAAAGAAGGGCATCAACCGCCTTATGGGGTGGCCACGAGGGCCCAGGGCGCGCCTGCCCCCTGGGGCGCGCCCCCCTGCCTCGTGGCCCGCTCGGGCATCGTCTCGCATTGATTTTTCTTCCCAAAAATCACATATATTCCAAAAAAAAATCTTTGTCAGTTTTTATCCCGTTTGGACTACGTTTGATATGGATTTACTGCGAAACAAAAAATGCAACAAACAGGAACTGGCACTAGGCACTGGATCAATATGTTAGTCCCAAAAATAGTATGAAAAGTTGCCAGAAGTATATGAAAGTTGTATAATATTGGCATGGAACAATCAAAAATTATATATACGACGGAGACGTATCAGCATCACCAAGCTTAATTCCAGCTCGTCCTCGAGTAGGTAAAGGATAAAAAAGATAATTTTTGATGTGGAATGCTACCTAGCATAATCTTGATCATGTAATATAATCATGGCATGAATATTAAGACACGAGTGATTCAAAGCAATAGTCTATCATTTGACATTAAGACAATAATACTTCAAGCATACTAACCAAGAAATTATGTCTTATCAAAATAACATAGCCAAAGAAAGCTCATCCCTACAAAATCATATAGTCTGGCTATGCTCCATCTTCACCACACAAAGCATTCAAATCATGTACAACCCCGTTGACAAGCCGAGCAATTGGTTCATACTTTTTAACGCGCTTCAGCTTTTTCAACCCTCACACAATACATGAGCGCAAGCCATGGACATAGCACTATGGGTGGAATAGAATAAGATGATGGAGATTGTGTGGAGAAGACAAAAAGGAAGAAAGTCTCACATCGACGCAGCTAATCAACGGGCTATGGAGATGCCCATCAATTGATGTCAATGCGAAGAGTAGGGATTTCCATGCAACAGATGCACTAGAGCTATAAGTGTATGAAAGCTCAAACTGGAAACTAAGTGGGTGTGCATCCAACTTTCTTGCTCATGAAGACCTCAGGCATTTGAGGAAGCCCATCATTGGAATATACAAGCCAAGTTCTACAATGAAAATTCCCACTAGTATAAGAAAGTGATAACTCAAGAGACTCTCTATATGAAGAACATGGTGCTACTCTGAAGCACAAGTGTGGTAAAAGGATAGTAACATTGCCCCTTCTCTCTTTTTCTCTCATTTTTTTTGTTTTTTGGGCCTTCCTTTTTTTGGCCTTTTTTTTGTCCGGACTCTCATCCCGACTTGTGGGGGAATCATAGTCCCCATCATCCTTTCCTCACTGGGACAATGCTCTAATAATGATGATCATCACACTTTTATTTACTTACAACTCGATATTACAACTCGATACTAGAACAAAGATATGACTCTATATGAATGCCTCCGGCGGTGTACCGGGATGTGCAATGATCTAGCGTAGCAATGGCATCAAAAAATGGACAAGCCATGAAAACATCATGCTAGCTATCTTACGATCATGCAAAGCAATATGACAATAAATGCTCAAGTCACGTATATGATGATGATGGAAGTTGCATGGCAATATATCTCGGAATGGCTATGGAAATGCCATGATAGGTAGGTATGATGGCTGTTTTGAGGAAGATATAAGGAGGTTTATGTGTGATAGAGCATATCGTATCACGGGGTATGGATGCACCGACGAAGTTTGCACCAACTCTCGAGGTGAGAAAGGGCAATGCACGGTATCGAAGAGGCTAGCAATGATGGAAGGGTAAGAGTGTGTATAATCCATGGACTCACATTAGTCATAAAGAACTCATATACTTATTGCAAAAGTTTATTAGCCCTTGAAGCAAAGTACTACTACGCATGCTCCTAGGGGGATAGATTGGTAGGAAAAGACCATCGCTCATCCCCGACAGCCACTCATAAGGAATACAATCAATAAATACCTCATGCTCCAACATCGCTACATAGCGGTTCACCATACGTGCATGCTACGGGACTTGCAAACCTCAACACAAGTATTTCTCAATTTCACAATTACTCCACTAGCATGACTCTAATATCACCACCTTTATATCGCAAAACTATTGCAAGGAATGAAACATATCATATTCAGTGATCTACACGTTTTATGTAGGATTTTATGACTAACCATGTGAATGACCGATTCCTGTCATCTCTCTAAATAGATATAAGTGAAGCAAGAGAGTTTAATTATGTCTAAAAAGATATGCCCATGCTCTAACAAATATAAGTGATGCAGAAGAGCATTCTACAAATGGCGGTTTTCTAAGTGAATAGAAACACGCAATCCAAATTTCAAATGATATAAGCGAAGCACATGAAGCATTATATAAAGCGATACTCAAAATATTTAAGTGAAGTGCAAAGAGCATTCTATAAATCAACCAAGGACTATCTGATACCACCATGGTTCATAAAAGAAAAATGAAAACTAAATGCAAAAGACGCTCCAAGATTGCACATATTGCATGAACGAAACGAATCCGAAAACATACCGATACTTGTTGAAGAAAGAGGGGATGCCTTCCGGGGCATCCCCAAGCTTAGACGCTTGAGTCTCCTTGAATATTTACTTGGGGTGCCTCGGGCATCCCCAAGCTTGATCTCTTGCCTCTCTTCCTTCTTCTCACATCGATACCTCCTCGATCTTCGAATACTTCATCCACACAAAACACAACAGAAAACTCGGTAAGATCTGTTAGTATAATAAAGCAAATCACTACTCTAAGTACTGTTGGAAACCAATTCATATTTTGTTTTGCATTATAGATACTGTAATATAACTTTTCCATGGCTTAATCCACTGATAGGAATCGATAGTTTCAGCAAAACAAGAAAACTATGCATCAAAAACAGAATCCGTCTAAAACAGAACATTTTTGTAATAATCTGAAAATTCACAATACCTGTGCTACTCTAAAAATTCTACAAAAATTTGGAAAAATAAACAATTTGTACATAAAGACAGTGCAATAAGTTTCAGAACAGTTTGACGTTCCCGTAAAAAAATGTAAAATCGAGCACTACAGACAAAGTTTCTGTCCTGCACAGCACAAACCAACAAAGCAATCTAAAACATCCTAAAGGCAAACCTTGCACATTATTTTTATTTTTAAACCTTATAAAAGCACACAACAGAAATAAATGACTCCCTAAAACTTCTGGGTTGTCTCCCTGGCAGCGCTTTCTTTAAAGCCATTAAGCTAGGCATATAGTGCTCAAGTAATGGATCCACCTGGATCCCAAGGTATATCAATGCCAATTTTAATTAACAATGATTTGTAATTTAGTAGTGAGCAAATAGTAACATATATCATGCAACAACGAAGTCTAACTCTCTTCCTATGCATAGGCATGTCATAAAAGAACACTTCATGCACACATAGTAAGGCCAATGCATAGTATAAACCGTTTCTTGCAATTTTACCGTGTGGGAAACATAGAGAGGTGGAGATGTAGGTCCTCTCTCATAATAATTGCAAGTAGGAGCAGCAAGTACATGCATATTATATCTCTCAAAATCATCATGTGCAACGGTAAAAGGCAACCCATCAATATAATCCTTAATAAGGGAAAACTTCTCCGATATAGTGTAGTCGGGAGAATTCAAATAGATAATAGGACTATCATGCGTGGGTGCAATAGCAAAAATTTCATGTTTTACATAAGTAACTATAGCAAGTTCATCTCCATAAGCATAATTCATATTGGCATCTTGGCCACATGCATAGCAAGCATCATCAAAAAGGGATATTTTAAAAGAATCAACGGGATCATAACAATCATCATAGCAATCATCCTTCGGTAAGCACGAAGGGAAATTAAACAATGTATGAGTTGAAGAGTTACTCTCATTAGAAGGTGGGCACGGGTGATCAATCCGCTCTTCCTCCTTTTGTTCTTCGCTCTCCTCATCATCTTTTTCATCCAATGAGCTCACAGTTTCATCAATTTCTTCTTCCATTGACTCCTGCAATATATTAGTCTCTTCTTGAACATCGGAGACTCTCTCAATAAAATCATCAATATCGGAATTTAATTCATAATTCTCATAGCAATATTTAAGGATAGCTAAATTTTCAGGTCTATAAACTGAATCATCAAAATTTTCACACTCTTTAAACAAAGATTCAATTTCATAAGCACCCATGAAAGCAACAAATTCTTCTATTTGTTCCACATAATAGTAATCATATATACCATTAGCATAAGAAGCCAAGGTTTTATCATCATTAAATTTGCATGAAAAGGGAAGGTGTGGAGCCTTCATCCTAGAACAACAATTATAATCATATCTCAAGCATAGTTCCCGAGCATACCAATGCAACATATGAATTTGATCCCATAATTGTTTCCCTTTTTGAGTCAAGCGATAATCCCTAAAGTATTCACGTTGATCCAACGTGTCTCCCATTACTAAGTTGAATGGGGTTTTCTTAGGATTATCAAAGTAGTACATAATATCTTTCACATAATGAGCATCGAGGGTTTTAGGAGGTTCCCCATCTCCATGAGTAGCAAGTAAACCTAATTTTTTTTGGTATTTCGTGTTCCATATCCATAACTAAAGATAGAGAACAACTTAGAACAACAAATAAAATCTACTTAGTGATAAAACAAACAAGCACACACGAGAATATTCACCCCATGCTATTGCTCCCCGGCAACGGCGCCAGAAAAAGGTCTTGATAACCCACAAGTATAGGGGATCAATTGTAGCCTCTTCCGATAAGTAAGATTGTCGAACCCAACGAGGAGGTAAAGGTAGAACAAATATTCCCTCAAGTTCTATCGACCACCGATACAACTCTACGCACGCTTGACGTTCGCTTTACCTAGAACAAGTATGAAACTAGAAGTACTTTGTAGGTGTTTTTGGATAGGTTTGCAAGATAATAAAGATCACGTAAATAAAAGCTAGGGGATGTTTATATAAAGAAGCAATAAAGTTAATATAGCGAGTGTGGAAAAGTGGTGGTAGGCGATGCAAAATTGTCCCTAAGCAATTGACTACTTTACTAGACCGATAACAAGTTTTATGTGGGAGAGGCCACTACTAGCATGTCATCCTTGACTTGGAATTATATGCACTTATGATTGGAACTATTAGCAAACATCCGCAATTACTGATGTTCATTAAGGTAAAACTTAACCACAACATTAAGATATAATGGTCCCCCTTCAATCCCGTATGCATCAATTTCTATGCTAGGCTGAAGTTTCTGTCACTCTTGCCCTCCAATACATAGTCCTATCAACATACAACTAACCCTATGGTGTGATCCACGCGCGCGCTCATATGATGGGAACCAAAGGACAGAAACATAACCACAAGCAAATTAAATCAATCATAGCAATTCATCAACCACCAATAGTACAAGGAAAATCTACTCAGACATCATAGAACGGCAACACATCATTGGATAATAATATGAAGCATAAAGCACGATGTTCAAGTAGAGGGTACAGTGGGTTGCGGGAGAGTGGATTGCTGTAGATAGATGGGGGAAGGTGATGGAGATGTTTGTGAAGATGGCGGAGGTGTTGGTGTAGATTGTGGTGATGATGATGGCCCCCCGGCGGCGTTCCAGCGCCACCGGAAGCGAAGGGGAGATAGCCCCCCTTCTTCTTATTCTTCCTTGACCTTCTCCCTAGGTGGGAGAAGGGTTTCTCCTCTGGTCCATGTTGTCCATGGCGTGGGAGGGGAGAGAGCCCCTCTGAGATTGGATATGTCTCTCTGTCTCTCTCTGTTTCTGCGTTCTCTAATTCCGCCCTTTCACCGTTTCTTAAATTCCCGGAGATCCGTAACTCCGATTGGGCTGAAATTTTAACACAATCTCTATCCGGATATTAGCTTTCTTGCGGCAAAAGAAGGGCATCAACGGCCTTACGGGGTGGCCACGATGGCCCAGGGTGCGCATGCCCCCTTGGGGCGCCCCCTTGCCTCGTGGCCCCCTCGGGCATCGTCTCACGTTGCTTTTTATTCCCGAAAATCACATATATTCTAAAAAAATCTCCGCCAGTTTTTATCCCGTTTGGACTACGTTTGATATGGATTTACTGCGAAACAAAAAACATGCAACAAACAGGAACTGGCACTGGGCATTGGATCAATATGTTAATCCCAAAAATAGTATAAAAAGTTATCAAAATTATATGAAAGTTGTATAATATTGGCACGGAACAATCAAAAATTATAGATACGACAGAGACGTATCAGGTGCATGCTTAGGTCCCATGCAAGAAATGGGAATGGATTTCAAACATCGGGGCACCGTTGATTGCCGGCAAAACATTTAGATGCCTGGTTTTTAAATTCTAGTCAATCCAAAACTTGTCTGAAATTCATGAGACTTGGCATGCTATCATGGAGCGGCATCAACATGCCGTGGTACAAATTTTCTCCCATTTGGGGCAGGTTTGGGTATATGCTTCTCACAAACTGGAGCTTCTAAGAATAAGCATGATGGTTTTCGGTAGGGAACGTCCCACCTTTGGGGACGAAACGATATTCATTGCCTCGTATTGTTTTCAAGTTTTTTTCTCGTGCCAACATAGAACAACAGGAGTGTTGTGCGAATTTTTGTGATTTTTCGGGTTTCGTTTAGACATTTTATGCATTAACTGAGTTTTCAATGCATTTTATGTGCATAATTCAAATTTGAACTACATGCACATGCTCCGGTGCATATAAATTGGTTGAAAAATCAAATCTATGTCCTTGGGTGCATGCATAGGTCCCATGCAAGAACTGAGAATGAACTTCAAACTCCGGGGCACTGTTGATTGGCGGCAAAACATTGAGATGCCTGGTTTTTAAATTCTAGTAAATCCAAAACTCGTCTGAAATTCTTGAAACTCGGCATGCTATCATGGAGCGCATCAACATGCCATGGTACAAATTGTGCCCCATTTGGGGCAGGTTTGGGTATATGCTTCTCACAAACCGGAGCTTCTCAGAACAAGCATGATGGTTTTCGGTAGGGAACGTCCCACCTTTGGGGACGAAGCGATATTCATTGCCTCTTATTGCTTTCAATTTTATTTTCTCGTGTCAACATAGAACAACAGGATTGTTGTGTGAATTTTTGTGATTTTTCAGGGTTCGTTTGGACATTTTTATGCATTAACTGAGTTTTCAATGCATTTTATGTGCATAATTCAAATTTGAACTACATGCACATGCTCAAGTGCATATAAATTTGTTGGAAAATCAAATTTGTGTCCATGGGTGCATGCTTAGGTCCCATGCAAGAAATGGGAATGAATTTCAAACACCAAGGCACCGTTGATTGCCGGCAAACCATTGAGATGCTTGGTTTTTAAATTCTAGTAAACCCAAAACTCGTCTGAAATTCATGAAACTTGGCATGCTATCATGGAGCGGCATCAACATGCCGTGGTACTAATTTTGTCCCATTTGGGGTAGGTTTGGGTATATGCTTCTCACAAACCGGAGCTTCTCAGAACAAGCATGATGGTTTTCGGTAGGGAACGTCCCACCTTAGGGGATGAAATGATATCCATTGCCTATTATTGGTTTCAAAAAAAATTCTCATGTCAACATAGAACAACAGGAGTGTTGTGTGAATTTTTGTGATTGTTCAGGGTTCGTTTGGACATTTTTATGCGTTAACTGAGTTTTCTATGCATTTTATGTGCATAAGTCAAATTTGAACTACATGCACATGCTCCAGTACATATAAACTGGTTGAAAAATCAAATGTGTGTCCTTGGTTGCATGCTTAGGTCCTATGCAAGAAATGGGAATGAATTTCAAACACCCTGCCACCGTCATTCGGCCGCAAACATTGACATGCCTGGTTTTTGAATTCTAGTAAATCCAAAACTCGTCTGAAATTCAGGAAACTTGGCATGCTACCATGTAGCGGCATCAACATGCCGTGGTACAAATTTTGTCCCATTTGGGGCAGGTTTGGATATAAGCTTCTCACAAACCAGAGCTTCTCACAACACGCGTGATGGTTTCGGTAGGGAACGTGCCACCTTTGGGGACGAAATGATATCCGTTGCCTCTTATTGCTTCCAAAAAATTTCGAGTGTCAACATAGAACAACAGGAGTGTTGTGCAAATTTTTGTGATTTTTCGGGGTTCGTTTGGACATTTTTATGCATTAACTAAGTTCACAATGCATTTATGTGCATAATTAAAATTTGAACTACATGCACATGCTCCAGTGCATATAAAATGGTTGAAAAATCAAATCTGGGTCCTTGTGTGCATGCTTAGGTCCCATGCAAGAAATGGGAATGAATTTGAAACACCAGTGCACCGTTGATTGCCGGCAAAGCATTGAGATGCCTGGTTTTTAAATTCTAGCAAATCCAAAACTCGTCTGAAATTCATGAAACTTGGCATGCTATCATGTAGCGGCATCAACATGCCATTGTACAAATTTTGTCCCATTTGTGGCAGGTTTGGGCATATGCTTCTCACAAACCGGACTTACAACAAGCATGATGGTTTTCGGTAGGGAACGTCCCACCTTTAGGGACGAAATGATATTCATTGCCTCTTATTGCTTTCAAAGTTTTTTCCCGTGTCAACATAGAACAACAGGAGTGTTGTGTGAATTTTTTAATTTTCGGGGTTCGTTTGGACATTTTTATGCATTAACTGAGTTTTCAATGCATTTTATGTGCATAAATCAAATTTGAACTACATGCACATGCTCCAGTGCATATAAATTGGTTGAAAAATCAAATCCGTGTCCTTGGGTGCATGCTTAGGTCCCATGTAAGAAATGGGAATGAATTTCAAACACCGCAGCACCGTTGATTGCCGGCAAAACATTGAGATGCCTAGTTTTTAAATTCTAGTAAATCCAAAACTCGTCTGAAATACATGGAACTTGGCATGCTATCATGGAGCGGCATCAACATGCCGTGGTACAAATTTTGTCCCATTTGGGGCAGGTTTGGGCATATTGTTTTTCAAAAAGGGGGGACTCCCCAGCCTCTGCATCAGAACGATGCATACGGTTTGTGGCAGGTTTGGGCATATGCTTCTGACAAACCGGAGCTTCTGACAACAAGCATGATGGTTTTCCTTAGGGAACGTCCCACCTTTGGGGATGAAACGATATCCATTGCCTCTTATTGCTTTCAATATTTTTTTTCTCGTGTCAACATAGAACAACAGGAGTGTTGTGCGTATTTTTGTGATTTTTTGGGGTTCGATTGGACATTGTTATGCATTAAGTGAGTTTTCAATGCATTTTATGTGCATAATTTAAATTTGAAGTACATGCACATGCTCCAGTGCATACAACATAGAACAACAGGAGTGTTGTGCGTATTTTTGTGATTTTTCGGGGTTCGATTGGACATTGTTATGCATTAAGTGAGTTTTCAATGCATTTTATGTGCATAATTTAAATTTGAAGTACATGCACATGCTCCAGTGCATACAAATTGGTTGAAAAATCAAGTCAGTGTCCTTGTGTGCATGCTTAGGTCCCATGCAAGAAATGGGAATGAATTTGAAACACCGGGGCACTGTTGATTGCCGGCAAAACATTGAGATGCCTGGTTTTTAAATTCTAGTAAATCCAAAACTCGTATGAAATTCATGAAACTTGGCATGCTATCATGTAGCGGCATCAACATGCTGTGGTACAAATTTATCCCATTAGGGGCAGGTTTGGGCATATGCTTCTCACAAACCGGAGCTTCTGACAACAAGCATGATGGTTTTCGGTAGGGAATGTCCCACCATTGGGGACAAAATGATATCCATTGCCTCTTATTGCTTTCAAATTTTTTCTCGTGTCAACATAGAACAACAGGAGTGTTTTGTGAATTTTTGTGATTTTTCGGGGTTCGTTTGGACATTTTTATGCATGGACTGAGTTTTCAATGCATTTTATGTGCATAATTCAAATCTGAACTACATGCACATGCTCCAGTTCATATAAATTGGTTGAAAAATCAAATATGTGTCCTTGGGTGCATGCTTAGGTCCCATGCAAGAAATGGGAATGAATTTCAAACACAGGGGCACCGTTGATTGCCGGCAAAACATTGAGATGACTGGTTTGTAAATTGAAGTAAATCCAAAACTCGTCTGAAATTCAAGAAACTTGGCATGCTATCATGGAGCGGCATCAATATGCCGTGGTACAAATTTTCTCCCATTTGGGGCAGGTTTGGGTATATGCTTCTCACAAACCGGAGCTTCTGACAACAAGCATGATGGTTTTCGGTAGGGAATGTCCCACCTTTGGGGACGAAATGATATCCATTGCCTCTTATTGCTTTCAAGTTTTTTTCTCGTGTAAACATAGAACAACAGGAGTGTTGTGCGTATTTTTATGTTTTTCCGGTGTTCGTTTGGACATTTTTATGCATTAACTGAGTTTTCAATGCATTTTATGTGCATAATTTAAATTTGAACTACATGCACATGCTCCGGTGCATATAAATTGGTTGAAAAATCAAATCTGTGTCCTTGGGTGCATGCTTAGGTCCCATGCAAGAAATCGGAATGAATTTCAAACACCGGGGCAGCGTTGATTGCCGGCAAAACATTGAGATGCATGGTTTTTAAATTCTAGTAAATCCAAAACTCATCCGAAATTCATGAAACTTGGGATGCTATCATGGAGCGGCATCAACATGCCGTGGTACAAATTTTGTCCAATTTGGGGCTAGTTTGGGTATATGCTTCTCACAAACCAGAGCTTCTTACAACAGGCATGATGGTTTTCGGTAGGGATCGTCCCACCTTTGGGGACGAAACGATATCCATTGCCTCTTATTGCTTTCAAATTTTTTTGTCGTGTCAACATAGAACAACAGGAGTGTTGTGTGAATTTTTGTGATTTTCGGGGTTCCTTTGGACATTTTTATGCATTAACTGAGTTTTCAATGCATTTTATGTGCATAATTCAAATTTGAACTACATGCACTTGCTCCAGTGCATATAAATTGGTTGGAAAATCAAATTTGTGTCCTTGGTTGCATGCTTAGGTCCCATGCAAGAAATGGGAATGAATTTCAAACACTGGGGCACCGTTGATTGCCAGCAAAACATTAAGATGCCTAGTTTTTAAATTAAGTAATTCCAAAACTCCTCTGAAATTCATGAAAGTTGGCATGCTATCATGGAGCGGCATCAGCATATCGTGGTACAAATTTTG
This sequence comes from Triticum urartu, assembly GCF_056163025.1. NCBI lineage: Eukaryota > Viridiplantae > Streptophyta > Magnoliopsida > Poales > Poaceae > Triticum > Triticum urartu. Next base: position 173,556,499 of record NC_141877.1, on the reverse strand, counting down.
TCCCATTTGGGGTAGGTTTAGGTATATGCTTCTCACAAACCGGAGCTTCTCACAACAAGCATGATGGTTTTCGGTAGGGAACATCCCACCTTTGGGGAAGAAACGATATCCATTACCTCTTATTGCTTTCAAAAAATTTTCTCGTGTCAACATAGAACAACAAGAGTGTTGTGTCAATTTTTGTGATTTTTCAGGGTTCGTTTGGACATTTTCATGCATTAACTGAGTTTTCAATGCATTTTATGTGCATAATTCAAATTTGAAGTACATGCACATGTCCAAGTGCATATAAATTGGTTGAAAATCAAATTTGTGTCCTTGGGTGCATGCTTAGGTTCCATGCAAGAAATGGGCATGAATTTCAAACACCGGGGCACCGTTGATTGCCGGCAAAACATTGAGATGCATGGTTTTTAAATTCTAGTAAATCCAAAATTATGTTAACCATTCATGTGACGCCACGTGTCTTGGTTTTAATGGCTATAGGTGGTGCCATATGGACAGCTGCTTGACCTTGACTGAACGGGAGGCGTGCGAGCGCCGTCCGGTGCACAGGCTGACCGAGAGGCGTACAAGCTGTCCTCGAGTGCGCAGGCTCACCGGGAAGCTTGCGAGCTGTACTTTGTGCAAGCTCACTGGGAAGTGAGCCCTTTAATTTCAATGGCCGCCTGCCTTGCTCGCATCCTCTCCATTAATGGCGCCCAAGCCGCAGTTTAATTCACTTTTTAAATATAAAACACTCATCGCAAATGTTTTAGTTAGAACACTCGTATGCAAACCGACAGCTTCCCCAGGAAGCCAAGAGAAAATGTGCTGACCAGGATTTCTGCAGCTCTTGATCGCAAACGATTTAGATAGAACACCCGTATGCAAAGTGAGAGTAGCGCAGGATTTGTGCACCCCTTCAACGCAAACGGTTAGTCTGGATGACCCGTGTGCAACCACGTACAAACAATTTGGTAAGATTTGCATCTGTCATATTTGGTATGTTGCGAGTTGTCAAACTGGAAAGATTTACATTTGTTGATCTAGTAACGTTGCCATTTGCCAATCCTTTTAACACTGCGATTCATCAAAATATGCAGCTAGAAATCATTAGCACTATGTAATATTTGCAACTAAAATTCAGTAATTAAGCATAGATTTCATTCATACATTAAGCAGTCGTTCTTAATTTATACAAACAGTTCAACTTGACAGCTGAACCGACCAAACTTCTCCCCAATTATTGCCAACCACGTACTAAAATAGCTAGTTCAACTATATATACTAGCTAATTTTAAGTCCGTTGTACAGTTCGATCACACATCTATAGTCAGATGAACTGAACAAAATAGCCCCTAAATACTACTACTACCATGGAGGGGCTTTGTGCTACTTTCAGCAGCCTCTCCTCTGCCGAGCGCGCTCAGTAAGAGGCAAAGGAGGAGGAGGATCATACCAACGAGCTAGACAAATGCAATATGGTGCCTGCCACTGTTGCACGTTCAGCGACACTCGCCAGCTCAAACGCCCACTGCCGCTCCAGACGATCCCTCTCGAAGTGGCCGGACTGCTCGCAGATCTCCTGATTCCTCGCCTCTGTGTCGGCATGTGTTGCGGCCACGGCTGAGGTAAGGCTCTTTGCGTGCTCGACGAGGCACTCCTCCTCTTCCCGTAGGAACTCGATGTAGCGCGCAAGGACGCTGGCGCACGTGCGGGCCTCCACCTCCGCGCCCCTCCTTCAGGTGGTGGTGGCGGAGCGGGTGATGATCCCGGCGGTCGATAGTGGGCTGGCGGCCACGGCAACCGACGATGGGGTGACGACCACGACCACCACCTCCCTCCTTCGGGCCATGGTGGCGGAGCGGGTTATGGCCATGATGGCTGGCAGTGGGGTGGCGGCCACGACGGCCACCTCCCGCCTTCATGCCGCGACGGCAGAGCGGGAGATGGCCCTGCCTTTCGACGGTGGTGTGGCGGCAACGGCGGCCGGCAACAGCTGCCGACGGGCAGCGGTGGCGGAGCGTGTGGTGGGTGTTCCGCGCACACCCAACAGGGATGCCACGCGCACTACACTACGCCGAGGACTGCGCCACCGCCGCGGTGTAGCCTCCCAGCTGGAGCTGTCCTCTGATGACGGTAGAGTGGCTGAACGACGACAATAAGCTACAGGGAGGGAGGGGAAAATGTGACGCAGGACTCGCCGGCTGTGAGGGTTTTTATAGCAGGCCGGTAAGCATTGGGATTTTGGGGGATTTCGCCGAGTCGGGTGGGAAGCATGTGCGGGAACCAGCAAGGTTGCGTGGGAACGGGGTCACCGATGATTCATTGGTGCCACCGTTTGGCCAAAAGAACGCCCCCGCGCGCTATGCAAGCTTGCGCTGTAAGCCGTCTGTGGCAGCGGGGTGACAAGACGTGCAAGAGGAGGACGAGAGGACACATGCAAATACAGTTAATAAAAAAACATTTGCGATTTCATTACCTACTATACCCCTGTCTTGGTTTATAAGTAGGATTTATTAACTAATAAAATACGAATGCATGTCGCCATAGATTATATCGTTGGAGCCGTATTTGAACATAGTTTCCAGCTATACAATTTTTGTAACATGCATTAACACTTTTTTGGTTAAAATTAAGGTTATACACCAGCAAGCGTTTGCCCGCAACACACATGGCTTATTCCATCACAAACAGCTCTGAAGGATCAATTTTCTACCACGTATCGCACACGCAACTCTAATCTGATTCGTGCTTGATGTCTCCGACTTCGCTTGCACAGTTTGCCTTATTTTCCGCGTATCACTGTGCCATTGCTACCTCTTGAGCACTGCGTTGGATTTCCCTGAAGAGGAAGGGATGATGCAGCAAAGTAACGTAAGTATTTCCCTCAGTTTTTGAGATCCAAGGTATCAATCCAGTAGGAGGCTACGCTCGAGTCCCTCGTACCTACACAAAAACAATAACTCAACGCAATCAACGCGCTTAGGGGTTGTCAATCCCTTCACGGTCACTTACGAAAGTGAGATCTGATAGAGATGATAAATAATATTTTTGGTATTTTTGGTATAAAGATGCAAAGTAAATAAAGTAAAACCAAAGTAAAAGCAAAGCAATAATAAAGTAATGGAGATTGATATGATGAGAAAGAGACCCGGGGGCCATAGGTTTCACTAGTGGCTTCTCTCAAGGGCATAAGTATTCTATGGTGGGTGAACAAATTACTGTTGAGCAATTGACAGAATTGAGCATAGTTATGAGAATATCTAGGTATGATCATGTATATAGGCATCACGTCCGAGACAAGTAGACCGAAACGATTCTGCATCTACTACTATTACTCCACTCATCGACCGCTATCCAGCATGCATCTAGAGTATTAAGTTAAAAACAGAGTAACGCCTTAAGCAAGATGACATGATGTAGAGGGATAATTTCATGCAACATGATAAAAAGCCAATCTTGTTATCCTCGATGGCAAGGATACAATACGTGCCTTGCTGTCCCTTCTATCACTGGGAAAGGACACCGCAAGATCGAACCCAAAGCTAAGCACTTCTCCCATGGAAAGAACAACCAATCTAGTAGGCCAAACCAAACTGATAATTCGAAGAGACTTGCAAAGATAACCAATCATACATAAAAGAATTCAGAGAAGATTCAAATATTATTCATAGATAGACTTGATCATAAACCCACAATTCATTGGTCTCAACAAACACACCGCAAAAAGAAGATTACATCGAATATATCTCAACAAGAGAGGGGGAGAACATTGTATTGAGATCCAAAAAGAGAGAAGAAGTCATGTAGCTACTAGCTATGGACCCGTAGGTCTGAAGTAAACTACTCACACTTCATCGGAGGGGCTTGGATGATGATGTAGAAGCCCTCCGTGACCAATGCCCCCTCCGGCGTAGCTAAGGAACAGGCCCCAAGATGGGATCTCGTGGATATAGAAAGTTGCGGCGGTGGAATTAGGTTTTTGGCTCTGTCTCCGATCGTTTGGGTGTACATGGATATATATAGGAGGAAGAAGTACGTCGGTGGAGCTTCGAGGGGCCCACGAGGCAGGGGGCGCGCCCTAGGGGGGGCGCCCCCTACCCTCATGAGCACCTCGTGGCTTTCTTGACGGAGGGTCCAAGTCTCCTGGATCTTATCTGATGAGAAGATCACGTTTCCGAAGGTTTCATTCCGTTTGGACTCCGTTTGATATTCCTTTTCTTCAAAACCCTAAAGCAGGCAAAAAACAACAATTCTGGGCTGGGCCTCCGGTTAATAGGTTAGTCCCAAAAATAATATAAAAGTGGAAAATAAAGCCCAATAATGTCTAAAACAGTAGATAATATAGCATGGAGCAATCAAAAATTATAGATACGTTGGAGACGTATCAAGCATCCCCAAGCTTAATTCCTGCTCGTCCTCAAGTAGGTAAATGATAAAAACAGAATTTTTAATGCGGAGTGCTACTTGGCATATTTTTAATGTAATTCTTCTTAATTGTGCTATGAATATTCAGATCCGAAAGATTCAAGACAAAAGTTCATATTGACATAAAAATGATAATACTTCAAGCATACTAACTAAGCAATTATGTCTTCTCAAAATAACATGGCCAAAGAAAGTTCATCCCTACAAAATCATATAGTTTAGTCATGTTTCATTTTCGTCACACAAGAATGCTATCATCATGCACAACCCTGATGACAAGCCAAGCAATTGTTTCATACTTTAGCAATCTGAAACCTATAAACTTTCACGCAATATATGAGCGCGAGCCATGGACATAGTACTATGGGTGGAATAGAATATAATGAGGGGGGTTATGTGGAGAAGACAAAAAAGGAGAAAGTCTCACATCAACGAGGCTAATCAATGGGCTATGGAGATGCCCACCGGTTGATATTAATGCAAGGAGTAGGGATTGCCATGCAACGGATGCACTAGAGCTATAAATGTATGAAAGCTCAACAAAAGAAACTAGTGGGTGTGCATCTAACTTGCTTGCTCACGAAGACCTAGGGCACTTGAGGAGGCCCATTGTTGGAATATACAATCCAAGTTCTATAATGAAAAATTCCCACTAGTATATGAAATTGATAACATGAGAGACTCTCTACTATGAAGATCATGGTGCTACTTTGAAGCACAAGTGTGGTAAAAGGATAGTAACATTGTCCCTTCTCTCTTTTTCTCTCATTTTTTGGACCTTCTCCTTTTTTATGGCCTTTCTCTTTTTTGGGCCTTCTCTTTTTTATGGCCTTTATTTTTTCTATACCTCACTTGGGACAATGCTCTAATAATGATGATCATCACACTTCTATTTATTTACAACTCAAAAATTACAACTCGAAACTAGAACAAAGATGACTCTATGTGAATGCCTCTGGCGGTGTACCGGGATATGCAATGAACCAAGAGTGACATGTATGAAAGAATTATGAACGGTGGCTTTGCCACAAATACTATGTCAACTACATGATCATGCTAAGCAATATGACAATGATGAATGTGTCATGATGAACGGAATGATGGAAAGTTGCATGGCAATATATCTCGGAATGGCTATGGAAATGCCATAATAGGTAGGTATGGTGGTTGTTTTGAGGAAGATATAAGGAGGTTTATGTGTGAAAGAGCGTATCATATCACGGGGTTTGGATGCACCGGCGAAGTTTGCGCCAACTCTCAATGTGAGAAAGGGCAATGCACGGTACTGAAGAGGCTAGCAAGGATGGAAGGGTGAGAGTGCGTATAATCCATGGACTCAACATTAGTCATAAAGAACTCACATACTTATTGCAAAAATCTACAAGTCATCAAAAACCTCGGCACTACGGCATGCTCCTAGGGGGATAGATTGGTAGGAAAAGACCATCGCTCGTCCCCGACCGCCACTCATAAGGAAGACAATCAAATAACACCTCATGTTTCAAATTTGTTGCATAACGTTTACCATACGTGCATGCTACGGGACTTGCAAACCTCAACACAAGTATTTCTCAATTTCACAACTACTCAACTAGCACGACTTTGATATTATTACCTCCATATCTCAAAACAATAATCAAGCATCAAACTTTTCTTAGTATTCAACACACTCATAAGAAAGTTTTATTATTAATCTTGCATACCAAGCATATTAGGATTTTAAGCAAATTACCATGCTATTAAGACTCCCAAAATAATCTAAGTGAAGCATGAGAGATCAATAGTTTCTATAAAACAAATCCACCACCGTGCTCTAAAAGATATAAGTGAAGCATTAGAGCAAAATTATAAAACTCAAAAGATATAAGTGAAGCACATAGAGTAAAACTATAGAGCTCAAAAGATATAAGTGAAGCACATAGAGTATTCTATCAAATTCCAAATCATGTATGGCTCCCTCAAAAGGTGTGCACAACAAGGATGATTGTGGTAGACTAACAAGCAAAGACTCAAATCATAAAAGACGCTCCAAGCAAAACACATATCATGTGGTGAATAAAAATATAGCTCCAAGTAAAGTTACTGATAGAAGTAGACGATAGAGGGGATGCCTTCCAGGGCATCCACAAGCTTTGGATTTTAGGTGTCATGATCATGTATATAGGCATCACGTCTGAGACAAAGTAGACCGAAACGATTCTGCATCTAGTACTATTACTCCACTCATCGACCGCTATCCAGCATGCATCTAGAGTATTAAGTTAAAAAAGAGTAACGCCTTAAGCAAGATGACATGATGTAGAAGGATAATTTCATGCAATATGATAAACCCCCCATCTTTTTGTCCTCAATGGCAACGATACAATACGTGCCTTGCTGCCCCTTCTGTCATTGGGAAAGGACACTGTAAGATCGAACCCAAAGCTAAGCACTTCTCCCATGGCAAGAACAACCAATCTAGTAGGCCAAACCAAACTGATAATTCGAAGAGACTTGCAAAGATAACCAATCATACATAAAAGAATTCAGAGAAGATTCAAATATTATTCATAGATAGACTTGATCATAAACCCACAATTCATCGGTCTCAACAAACACACCGCAAAAAGAAGATTACATCGAATAGGTCTCCACAAGATAGGGGGAGAACATTGTATTAAGATCCAAAAATAGAGAAGAAGCCATCTAGCTACTAGCCATGGACCCGTAGGTCTGAAGTAAACTACTCACACTTCATCGAAGGGGCTTGGATGATGATGTAGAAGCCCTCCGTGATCGATGCCCCCTCCGGCGGAGCTCCAAAACAGGCCCCAAGATGGGATCTCATGGATACAGAAAGTTGCGGCAGTGGAATTAGGTCTTTGGATCCGTCCTCGATCGTTTGGGGGTACGTGGATATATAGGAGGAAGAAGTACGTCGGTGGAGCTTCGAGGGGCCCATGAGGCAGGGGAGCGCGCCCTAGGGGGCCCTACCCTCATGAGCACCTCGTGGCTTTCTTGACGGAGGGTCCAAGTCTCCTGGATCTTATCTGATGAGAAGATCACGTTTCCGAAGGTTTCATTCCGTTTGGACTTCGTTTGATATTCCTTTTCTTCGAAACCCTAAAACAGGCCAAAAACAGCAATTCTGGGCTGGGCCTCCGGTTAATAGGTTAGTCCGAAAAATAATATAAAAGTGGAAAATAAAGCCCAATAATGTCTAAAACAGTAGATAATATAGCATGGAGCAATCAAAAATTATAGATACGTTGGAGACGTATCAGCCATCCTCTGCTCGCGTCCCTCGGCAAGCTCTACTCGCCGTTAGGCCCGGCAGCGCGCTGTGCTTGCCATTAGGCGCCGCAGCGCACTCGGTCGCGTCCGTTGGCGCGCTCTGCTCGCGTCCGTCAGCGCGCTCGGCTTGTGGACAACTTTTCCTTGAGGTGACCGCGGAGCACTCTGCTCGCGTCCCTCCGCGCGTGCTCTGCCAGCGGTTGGGCGTGCGCACGATCACATTGGGGGGCCCATGTGCATGCGGTTGTGTCATGCGCGTTACCACGCGATGCAGTTAGGTGCGGCATGATGGAGTTACGCGCTGCAAATTAGAACTACCATCAGGGCCTGCCGATATTCCTAGTCGTCCGGCTTCCCCTTTAATTCCCGCAACCATTATAACCTTAGTCTCTTCAACCTTTCGATCACGCCCCACAACACAACAAGCACACCCACGACGACACATAGAGAGGGGATGTCCGACGGTGTTCCAATGGAGTTCGGCGATCATAGAGTGGAGACCCACGTGAGGAAGACGGATCTCTCGGTGGTGTACACCATCGACCCGGCTGTGGTGGACGACTACATCAACAACATTGGGCAGTTGCTTGCTAGAGACAAGTACAAGGTCGTCGGCATCGACCTCCAGTACACCACCGGTCGTCCCGACATAGATCAGAAGGTTGTCATCGCCCAGTTGTGCGTGCGCCATCATGTCCTCATCTACCACTACTACATGGCCACAGAGCCTTCCGACCGTTTCAACAGGTTTGTCAACATCACCGACTACAAGTTTGCCACGGTGGATACCAAAGACGATGTAAAAGCGCTCAGTGTTACGGGCTAGGCCTAGAAGAACCTTGTCGAAATCTGTGACCACTACAGGGTCTAGGGCAGCACAAAGCAGGGCTCCCTAGTTAAACTCCCCTCAGCCATCATCGACCCCTACTATGAAAAGATGAAGTAGGATGCCGAGAGAACAAGTCCCGTATCCTGGCCCAAGGGCTGGATGCGGTAACTGGATGAACCTCGCCTCAGGTTCGCGGCCAAGAACGTGTACACATGCTACGAGATGCAAAGGCGGATCGTTGACATGAGGAAGTGCCTCGTTACCCAAATCGATGAGCCCGGATCGAGCCACAAGAAGAGCAAGTGTCACAAGAAGTAGATGATGGTCAGATGATCGTTTATGCTAGTTAATCATGCATGTAATATATAGTTTACTTTATTGGTGTTTGTGGAAATGTCATGTGTGTAGTAATCATCTATGTAATTATGCATGTAATAGTTTACTTTGGTTTGTGCAAATGCCATGGTTGTAGTAGCCACCTATGTAAGTGGATGTTTAATTTGGTTATGCAAGCATGTCCTTATAAGTGTGTGTGTATATATATGTTGTTGTTCTATATGCAATCCCATCGCACAACACACACATCTTATTAGCAGCAATCGTCTGTGTTCTTATCGGTCTTCAGACACACACCTTTTTGCCGCGTATCACACACATCTTGTTAAGTTGAACCATTTCTGTTCTCATGTCTCAACGCAAACAGTTCATCCAAGTGAACCGCATGCCGTATATCACACACACATATGATTTGGCTGACCGTTTCTTTTGTGTTGCCTAATCACAAACAGTTCATCTGAGTGAACCGTATGCTGTGTATCGCACATGCCTCCATCTGGTTGCCCGTTTCTTTTGTTCGTCCTCATCGCAAACAGTTCATTAACTGAACTGTATGCCCTTCATCGCACACGCAACTAAAACCTGAACCGTGTTTTATGCATCCGTCATCGCAAATGTTTTACACATTTCTGACGGTTTTCATACAGCACCGTTTGCGATTATTGCATCGCACACAGTTTATCGAAGGGTCTATTATCATAGTGTATGATACTGCCTTTAATTAATTATAGCGCATAGTATAATACATAGAGTATAGTATCATAGATCATATTTATTGCCATGCATGACACAAATTAGCATCGGATTTAACATGATACGGTATCTACCTATATGTTACTCTAACCCTCTATATATATATTTAATTCTTTGCCACATCAGCATACTTGCTATTTTCGAGTGCATGACATCGTCGGCTATGATACCACCACTATGGCCAGCCTTATATAGTGGGGAATATCATATACTATATATAGTATCATGCATATGATACTACGTACGTACCTTCATAGTGCATATATAGTATCATAGAGTAGTATATATCATAGATGACCGTATTTATGGCCATGCATGACACAAAGTAGTATAGCATTTATTATATATATATATATGTTACCGTATCTACCTATGTTACTGCTTCTTTGCCACATCATCATATTTGGTATTCCTGAGTGCATGATACCAGCTATGATACCCCCACTATGGCCACCCTAATAAGGTTGGTCGTAATATGGGAGTATCGAGCGGTATGATGCATGCCAACTAGACTTTTTGGATGATGTGGCTCACAGTTAAATGAGGAAAGAAAGGGTGTGGTATCATATCATGATACCGTATCATATTAAATGGTGTACTACTTTGTGTCATGCATGGCAATTAATAAGGCAACCTAAGATACTAACTTATGATACTATGCATGCGCGCATTACGGAGGTATTACCGATCATATACTAGTATTATGCATATATACTCCCTCCTTTACGGTTTATAGGCTTATCTCAAAATTTTAGTTTTCCCATTTTATAAGGCTCAATTTGGTTGTTCCCCATCACATGTTCAGATTCCAAGGTGCATTAAATCATTGCATGCAAGTACTAAGAGAAAGTTGACCAATGCATGTACTTTATGCATGCATATATTGCAATTAATACATTGAAAACATAATTTTTTGAGGAAAACAAAAGCATTAATTGGGTGTTTTTGCAAACTACAAAAAGTATTCCACCACTCACCATCTACCTTGGTTGGTGAGATTTTTGAATTGAGCCATATAAGGCTGGTTGTAATGGGGAGTATCATATACTAGTATCATGCATATGATATATACTAGTGTATGATACTACTTCTGTAATGCGTAGTATCATAAGTTAGTATCTTAGGTTGCCTTATTAACTCTCATGCATCACACACAGTAGTACAACATTTAATATGACACGGTATCATGATATGATACCACGTCCTCTCTTTCCTCATTTAATTGTGTGCCACATCATCCAGAAAGTCTAGTTGGCATGCATGATACCGATTATGATACTACCATTACAACCAGCCTAAACCGAAAAGGAGGGAGTATGAGACTAGCCACAATGGAGAATAACATACACTAGTAACATACACATATCCCTCGACTATGTTACTACCTTCATAGTGGGTAGTAACGTAAGTGTAGTGTCATGCAAAGCTTCATTTGTTAGGTTATAGACTCATATTGCATTGGGACATGTGATGTTACAGTAACTAGCTAAGTTACTGAAACTATCTCTCTCCTCATTAACTTATTGCCACATAAGCAAGTTTGCTGATTTGGAGTCGATGTTACTGCTGAAGTTACTCCCACTATGGCTAGTCTGATACTAGCTACTATATGATATACTAGCTACCTCACTAAGAGCATCATTGATAATACAACCAATGGTCGGCTATAAGAAGTTGTCATGTCATATACAGCCAACCTCTTAGCGGGCATGCACAATAATAAGTTTGAAATACGTACTAGTTTATCAATAGTTGGCTCACCTTGGATCCTCACAAAGTGTCTTGGGTCTCATGTTGCGGCTGGCTCTGCTAACCAAGAGCCCGCTTCTCTTCTCTCTCCTCTTCTCTTTCCTCCAACTAATAAGCACATATATATTATTCTATTCCTTATATCCTGCTTAGACTACCCACGGTGGGAGTAACATAGGTAGTAACATCACACGTATCTAGATAAAATAGATGATGTACTAGCAAGAAATAAATGAAGAAAGAGAGGATAGTGGTAACATAGCTAGTTACTAGTAGTATGAGTAACATCACACATCTCAAGGCAAGATGAGTCTATAGCCTAATAAATGAAGTGTTGCATGTTACTACACATATGTTACACCCCACTATAGTGGTAGTAACATAGACTAGTAACATATGCATGTTACTAGTCTATGTTACTACCCATTGTGGCTAGTCTTATGTCACTCTATTATACTTGCTCTAATGCATAGTATCATAGAGTAGCTAGTATCATATGTAGTACTTTATTTATATTGCCATGCATGACACATAGTAGCATAGCATTTATTATGATACGATTTCATGATATGATACTTAACCCTCTCTTTCTTCATTTAATTCTATGAAAGCTCATCAAAATAGCCTAGTTGGCATGCATGATACTAGCTATGATACCCCCTTACTATCACCCTAGCAAAGAAGGTGTAGAGGTCATTTGTGCGTCGCTTTGTGAGTTTTCATCCGTTTGTTCGAGAAGTGGGGACAAGTTTCAAACATTTCGTCCGCAAGGTGCGGCCACTGGTGTAGGCCTAGTTGGTATTTTAATTAAAGGAAATACAGATGGAGTTTAGACATCATCAAAATCGATGTGTGCCCGTGGCGTGCTCTCACGACCCCGTGGAAAAAAATTGGTAAAGTTTGGCACAAGTTTTGATGACCACTCCTTCCAAACCGGAGCATCTCACATTAAGGATCATGGTTTCCAAAAGAAGACGTGTCAATTCAAACTCCTGTGGCTGGTGACTTCATCGTTTGGCCTTATAACAATTTCCACGGTATGCAATCACCATTATACCACGGGTTTGATTTTCTGGCGCATTTCAGGTATCTATAGCCATATTTAAGACATTTTTTTGAGATTAACGTGCATTTTGTGCATAAAAATAAAATTTCAACCGGAACTGCATGTGCTGAAAGGGATGAGGATCGCCGTTCGATCGGGGAGCATCCAACGATGCAGACGTATGATCCGTGGGGTTTGGGTTCTGGCCAATCAGAAAGCACGACTCAGATCATGCGCGGAGTGGCAGGGTTTGGTCGGCACACGGCTTTCATCAATGAACTGTGTGCTATTCGCAAACCAGATTGCATATTTTTGTTCACACATACTGTAGTAATATCAATTGAGTGTGCTACCTCTATGATATAATGATAATAATAATAATAATAACAAATAATCTGTATTCATTGCCTGAGCTGACAACATATCAACATCAACATATTAATGGTTCTTACATCAACAGAAAACCAGGCATAACTCACAAATTCAGTACACTCGATAGTTCTAAATTGAACGAATTAAGTTGCAGGGTAGGCATAAAGACTAGTCTTACGGCTTAATTCCCATGTAGATGGGGGAATTGGGATCATTAAGTTCTCCCCGAATGAACTTGGGGTTTTTGATGATTTTATGCTGCTCTGTTACACGAGTGCGTGATCCCTTGACTGGCAACTCATCAAATTCATCATACTCGTCCTCATCGGCAACATCATCGACACCCAGTACCATTCTCTTCCCATGCATCGCTAAATGGCAGTTCTTATGCAAGGGGTCTTCCACAAAGAATATCTAGGTAGCATCACTGGCAAGAATGAATGGGTCCGCGTGATATGCCATCGTTGTCCTCTTAACACAGGTATTCCTGTACTCATCAATCCTTACTTGACCAAGAGGGATCCATGCGCACCTGAATAATGCCACCTTAGCTTTCACATAGTCAAGCTCCCAAATCTATTTGATTGTTCCATAGTACACCCTTTTATCAGCTTCATTTTACAGTTATGCATTCTATTTGAACAGAGCTGTTCTGATACGAGGTCTTCTGATCATGTTCCTCAGTGTAGAACGTGTATCTATTTATGTCATATGCTTGGTACGTCAACACTGTAGGTGATGGCTTTTGTGCCAACCACGTAGCAATGTCATCGATGGATCCTTGTGCCAAATGATTCTTCAGCCATTCGGCGTAGTTCTTAGTGTGCTCCTTCATCTCCACATCTGATGAAGGCACCATTGGTAAGAAGCTTTGGAGTATCTATGCCAAGTGTTCTTCGGCATAAGCAATGAGAACTGGGCTATTAAGCAGTACTGTCAAATGGGTTTTCTCTGCCAATTCTCCGGGTGCAGTGATTTGCGTGCTAGCAAGGATCGGCTTACCTTTCATCCTTCCTTCATGGTGAGAGAGGGGCAAACCTATAGGTCTTTGTTTCATGTATTCGGTGCAAAACTCAACCACCTCCTCTGCGGTATAACCTTGTAGGATGCTTGCCTCTGGATGGTTTCGGTTTCGACAAAAGCGCTTCCGTATTCCCACGAACCTCTCTAAGGGACACATGTTGCGAAGAAACACGAGACCACAATACTTTATCTCCTCGACAAGGTGCACAATGAGATGGACCATGACATCAAACAATGACGGTGGGAAAAACATCTCTAGGTTGGACAATAATCTTGCAATATCATCTTGCATATGATCCAACTCTTGAGGATTTACAACTTTCTGCCATAGTTGGTTGAAGAAATCACAGAGGTCAACAAGTGTGTTTCTTATACCTTTGTCCATCAGATTCCTGATGGCCACTGGGAGGATTTGTGTCAACATTACGTGGCAATCATGTGACTTCACGTGTCCCAACATCATTTTACCTGAGCTCACATCCACGAGACTTCTGATGTTTGTGCAGTAGGAAGAGGGTGTCTTAGCTGGCAACAAATAGGTGAAGAACTGTGTTGCTTCTTTTGTACTGAAATTGTAACTCTGACGAGCTTTGATGAGTTTGTCATCATCTTCTGCTTCACTCTTGCGTGTTGATTGATCAGCAAGCATATCGAGCCATGAACCGTCACCATCCTTTCTTTTACCTTTAATCTTGAGCAGAGTACCAAGGATGCTTTCACATATGTTCTTCCCTATGTGCATGGCATCGATGCAGTGACGTACATGTAGAATCTCCCAGTAAGGTAATTTCCAGAACACCGATTTCTTCTTAAACACATGACCCTTGGGTGTTTGTTTCACCGTCAAAGGGTGTTCTTGACAAGCACAACATTAAATTTTTTAGCCATCAGTACAAAAAAAAGACACATCCGTGACATTTTGGGCTGAACGGAAATTTTTCTGTCATACTTATGACACTTCTATGATGATAATTGTGACAAAACTCGGTATCATCATAGATGTGGTGGGTTCCTACTTCTATGACAAAAAATCATGACAGAAAATGGGCTTTTCATCCTGGGTGGGCCGAAGATGCAGTTGCATGACATTCTTTGCACCGTCCATGACGAAAAAGCCTTGGTAGAAGTGAGGGCGAGGAAAATATCGGGGATTTCCCGGTTACGGTGGGTGGTCGGGGGCCGAGCGATGCGCGTTTTTCTTGTACGTATGAGCGTGTGTGCGAGGTCTTGCGCTCTAACTGAACCCGGGCGAGGCATTGGGCTCTAACTGAACCCGAGCGATTGCACTGTAGGCTATGTATTACTGAACCCGAGCGATCGATCGATCCCTTGTTGTTAACTGAACCCGACTGATTCCTTCGCTACCGCTGCTAACTGAAGCCGATCGATGTTGCCTCTGGATGAACAGTGAGCGTTGTTGGGGGGTTTGGATGAACAGTTCCTGGTGGGGGGTTGGATGAACAGGACCCCGTGGTAGTAGAGGTCATTGCTTCTGGATGAACAGTACCCCGATCGATCGAGCCTATGGATGAACAGGACCCCGTGGAGGGCTGGATGAACAGGACCCCGTGCAGGCTGGATGAATAGTAGCCGGTGGAGGGCTGGTTGAACAGTAGCCGATGGAGGGTTGGATGAACAGTTGCCCGTGGAGGGGTGGTTGAACATGACCCCATGGAGAGGGCTCGTTGAATAGTAGCCGATGGAGGAGCGCGCGGTGGAGGCTGGATGAATAGGAGCCCGTGAATGAACAGTCGCATGTGGAGGCTGGAGGAGGTCGACGGTGGATGAACAGTAGCCTGTGGAGGCAGTCGACGGTGGAGATGAAGAGTATCCCGTGGAGTCCCATTTTGCGGTACGCCACACCCCTCCTAATGAACAGGACCCCTGTTTTGACAGTAGTGCTCCAACACAAGTTCATTTCTTCTATTTTGCGGTACGCCACACCCCTCCCGATCAACAGGACCCCGTTTCCACCATAGGAGGCCCGTTTCCTCCGTTTTGCGGTACGCCAGACCCCTCCCGATGATCAGGATCCCGTTTCGACCGTGGCCGGTCAAACACAAGGCTAATTCCTTCGTTCTGCGGTACGCTAGGCCTCTTTTCCATTGGCTGTTCCGTCCATGCCAGTTGGCTCCCGATGAACACGACGACACATTCCGTCCCGACCCAACCGGTTGCCTCCCCATGATCACGACGACGGTGCAGCTTCTTCGTTCCGACCCAGCCATGTACACGAGCCCTGGCTGTACATATGCACGAGTAGGCGTTCGAGACCCCGCCCATATGTACGTATGTACCATATTTTCTTTCTTGCACCCTGGCCGATGTACGTACGTGTACATGCTACGTGCGCGCCAGTACTACGACACGTGCGCACCTCTACATCGACCAGTATGTAAGTACATGTTCGCGACCAGAATGACAACGCTATGTACGCTTCGACCAGGTGGGTCCCGACTGTCAGGCACTTCCTTGCGTGCGAAGATGTAGCTGGTGGGTCCCAGCAGTCAGGGGGGAAATGTTTTTTTTCACGAAATACGGTGGCCCGTCCGGCGGTTCCCTGCTGTCAGGTGGAGGAATCATTATTTTTCGCGTAATAAGGAGGCACTTCCTTAACCATGTTGATCACACCGCGCCGAGAGCACCAGGGCGGTGGACGATGGTGAGGCCTGGAAAGGGGACGATGCGGAGCCGGGGAAGACGTGGTGCCGGGGAAGACGCGTCAGTGGTTGCCCACGCAGAGAGGAGTACAAGGGTTCACTGGTTCGACTACAGTGTGAGGCTGTCGTCGCCGCAGAATAATAGGGGGTGTCGGTGAATAGAGGGATGGCAAGGCCAGCGGTGGGAGTAGTAGGGCACGGTGAGGCCTCCGTGGCATCACAGCCGGCCACGGGAGGTAGGAGCATGCGACACCACCAGTGTTGCTTTGGGAGGCTGGAGCAAGAAGACCAGAGGTTGAAGAAGCACCACAGCCGTTGGATGGATATCGTACGGTCACTAGTGATAGAATCATTCATATTGACTAAGTTGACAAAGCCCTCCGTCCGCGTCGACTTAGTAGGCCCACAAGTCAGCCTCCCACTATGGTGGGTCCTAGCTAGCAGGGGGGGTATTCATTTTTTGTCTGTAATAAGGGGGCACTTCCTTGCGTGCGAAGATATAGCTGGTGGGTCCGAGATGTCAGGGGGAGTATTCATTCTTTTTGGCATAATAAGGAGGTACTTGCTTGCGTGCGGCCATGGACCATGTGGGTCCCAACTGTCAGCCTCTCCATGTACGTCCCTCTTCCGATGTTGTCATTTGTTGACAATGTTGACCATGCTGTGACGCCCCCATTTTTACCGTACACTAATCATGCACGCAAATGTGTACGATCAAGATCAGGGACTCACGGGAAGATATCAGAACACAACTCTAGACACAAATTAAAATAATATAAGCTTTATATTACAAGCCAGGGGCCTCGAGGGCTCGAATACATCAGCTCGAATACAAACGAGTCAGCGGAAGCAACAATATTTGATTAAAGACATCAGTTAAACAAGTTTGCCGTAAGAAGGCTAGCACAAAAGTAGCAATGCCTGGGACCTCCTAACTAATCCTCGAAGCCGAACTCCATGTAGAATCATCCTCAGGATCATCTGGCTCCTGGACTCCATCATCTGGTTGCGACATCCAAGAAGAATGGAAAAGGGGGAAAAGAGGGAGCAAAGCAACAGTGAGTACTCATCCAAAGTACTTGCAAGCAAGGATCTACACTACATATGCATTGGTATCAATGAAATGGGTAGTATCTGTGGACTGAACTACAGAATGCTAGAACAAGAGGGGGATAGGTAGTCCTATCGAAGACTACACTTCTGGCAGCCTCCATCTTGAAGCAGTAGAAGAGAGTAGATGGTAAGTTAACCAAGTATCATTGCATAGCATAATCCTACCCGGTGATCCTCCCCTCGTCGCCCTGTGAGAGAGCGATCACCGGGTTGTATCTGGCACTTGAAAGGGTGTATTTTATTAAGTATCCGGTTCTAATTGTCATAAGGTCAAGGTTCAACTCCGGGTCGTCCTTTTACCAAGTGACACGGCTATTCGAATAGATAAACTTCCCTGCAAGGGTGCACCACATTTCCCAACACGCTCGATCCCCTTTTGCCGCACACACTTTCCTAGGTCACGCCCGGCCACGAAAGATCAACACATCGAGCCCCACCTAGCCACAATAGAGAGGTCAGCACGCCGGTCTAAATCCTATGGAGCAGGAGTCTAGGCCCTCGCCCTTTGCACACCTGCACATTGCGAACGTGGCCGGTAAGCAGACCTTGCCTCCCTGATACAAGAGCAGGCGTTCCAGTCCAATCCTTCGCGCGCTGCTCAGTCGCTGACGTCAAGAAGGCTTCGGCTGATACCACAATGTTGAGTGCCCATAACTGTTACCGCATAGTTGGTTAGTGCGTATAGGCCAGTGGCCAGACTCAGATCAAATACCAAGATCTTGTTAAGCGTGTTAATTGATGTAACCGCGGACGCCGACCAGGGCCAGGCCCACCTCTCTCCTAGGTGGTCTCAACTTGCCCTGTCGCTCCGCCACAAAGTAACAGTCGGGGGCCATCGGGAACCCAGGCCCACCTCTACCGGGATGGAACCAACTGTCGCTTCAGCCCCCACATCGGAATCACTTGCGGGTACTCTATGAGCCAACCCGAGTTTAGTCACCACATGTATCATATATAATAGTGTAGTATGTATAAACCCGTGATCACCTCTCGAAGTGACCACGACCCGATAATATAGCATAGCAGACGGACAAGAAAGTAGGGCCACTGATGATAAACTAGCATCCTATACTAAACATTTAGGATTGCAGGTAAGGTATCAACAACTGTAGCAACAATGAGAGGCTATGCAACAGGATAGGATTAATTGGAAACAGTAACATGCTACACTACTCTAATGCAAGCAGTAGAGAGAGGAATATGCGATATCTGGTGATCAAGGGGGTGGGGCCTTGCCTGGTTGCTCTAGCAAGGAGGGGTCATCTTTGATGTAGTCGAACACACGGACATCGGCAGCGGTCTCGGAGTCTACCGGAAAGAAGTAATGGAGGGGAACACAATAAACAACCGAGCAATCAAATGTAACACAAAGCAATATGCGGCAATACGTTGTGCTAGGGGTGACCTAACGCATGGCTACGCGATATAGGTGAAGGGGGAATTCAACCGGGAATGTTTTCCCAGTTCTGGAACTGTTTTAGATAGATGACTGGAGGGGAATGTTCCATGTTCAGATAGTTAGATGCATCTGACAGGTATGTTGGTAGCGTATTCAGGTTCGTCTCATTTTTCTGAGCAACTTTCATGTAGAAAACATTTTCATCCGAGGTACGGTTGAATTTATATGAATTTTCAAAGTTTCATTAATATTCTGTAATTTCTGGATTTAATACTAATTCGAAAATAATAGTAAAATGCTATGTACACAACAGGGTGCTATAGGAGGTGACAGGTGGGGACCTGTTGACTGCCCAGTCAGCAGTCAACAGTCAAAGCTGACAGTGTTGACTGGTCCAATTGACATATCGGGCCCACTTGTCGTAGAGGGGCTTTATTTGATCTTATCCACAGAAATAGTATAGGGGGTCCCACCTGTCATAGGAACACTTTTATTTATCTTTTTTTAACAGATTGACTTAAAGGGGTGGTAGTTAGTAGATGGGGCCCATGTGTCATACACTAATTAGGAGGGGGAATATTAGCACTAATTGGGATTAGTCCCTAAACTAAACAAACGGGGCCGGACCCCAAATACAGAGGCACTGGCGGCCTCGCTGGGCATGCCCTCGCATGCAGGGGCCGACGACGGCGCGACCAACAGCGGCGACCAGTGTGGCGGCGCGGTGGATGGAGGCGAGCGCCGGGAATGGTGGCTCGAGGCGGTGCGGGGAGAAGAGGTCGGAGGCGGGCGGCGAGTGCAGGAAGCGCCGGTGGGCGTCGTAGCGGCGGGGCGAGCAGGGGGAGATGGAGGCAGGGGTGAGACTAGTAGCGGCAGCAGCGCTACCGGTGGCGAGCGGGAGGCGATTTGTAGGCGACGGCGGCGAAGCGGAGCAGGGCCCGGGCGGGCGCGACAGCGGGGGTAGGCGGGGTGAGGGTGCGGCCGGTCAGCCGGCGACCCGGGCACGGACGGCGAGCATGGGCAAGTGCGCCGCGGGCGACGGCAGCTGTGGCGTAGTAGCAGCGGGCAGAATAGGACCGAGCGGCGCTGGACGTGGTCGGGGCGAGGCCACGAGTGGGCCGGGGCGCGGTCAGGCGGTTGGCAAGACGGGGCTGGCGAGGTGTAACACCCACGATGCGGCTATATCTCCCACGTGTCGGAGCACGACTTAGAGGCATAACCGCATAGTAGGCATGTCGCAAGAGGGGTAATCTTTACACATCCCATGTACTGAATAAGAGAGGGATAAAGAGTTGGCTTACAATCGCCACTTCACACAATACATAAGAATAGCATTACATCATCTACAGTACAATCAAGGCCCGACTATGAAACCAAAATAAAGAAAGACCACCCCTAATGCTAGATCCCCGATCGCCCCAACTGGTCTCCACTACTGATCGAAAGGGAACGAAACAACACAATGAACACGATCTTCATCGAGCTCCCACTTGAGCTCAGCTGCGTCATCTGCACTGGTATCAACGGCACCTGCAACTGGTTTTGGAAGTAATCTGTGAGTCATGGGGACTCAGCAATGTCACACCTCGCGATCAAGACTATTTAAGCTTATGGGTAGGAAAGGGTAGTGAGGTGGAGCTGTAGCAAGCACTAGCATATGCGGTGGCCAACTTACGCAAATGAGAGCGAGAAGAGAAGCAAAGCACAGGCGAGAAGCTATAAGATCAAGAAGTGATCCTGAAACCACTTACGATCAAACATAACTCCAAAGCCATGTTCACTTCCCGGACTCTGCCGAAAAGAGACCATCACGGCTACACACACGGTTGATTCATTTTAATTAAGTTAAGTGTCAGGTTTTCTACAACCGGATATTAACAAATTCCCATCTGCCCATAACCGCGGGCATGGCTTTCGAAAGTTCAAAACCCTGCATGGGTGTCCCAACTTATCCCATCACAAGCTCTCACGGTCAACGAAGGATATTCTTTCTCCCAGGAAGACCCAATCAGACTCGGAATCCCGGTTACAAGACATTTCGACAATGGTAAAACAAGACCAGCAAAGCCGCCCGATGTGCCGACAAATCCCGATAGGAGTCGCATGTATCTCATTCTCAGGGCACACCAGATGAGACATCCTACGAGTAAAACCAAACCTCAAAATGCCCCGAGGTGGCTCTGCAATCTACTCATTTCGGACCAACACTAAGAGGAGCACTGGCCCGGGGGGGGGGGGTTAAAATATAGATGACCCTTGAGTCTGCAGAACCCAAGGGAAAAAGGCTTAGGTGGCAAATGGTAAAACCAAGGTTGGCCTTCATGGAGGAGTTTTATTCAAGGCGAACTGTCAAGGGGTTCCCATTATAACCCAACTGCGTAAGGAACGCAAAATCAAGGAACATAACACCGGTATGACGGAAACTAGGGCGGCAAGGGTGGAACAAAACACCAGGCTTAAGGCCGAGCCTTCCACCCTTTACCAAGTATATAGATGCATTAAAGTAAACAAAATATAATAATGATATCTGAACAATATCCATGTTCCAACATGGAACAAACTCCATCTTCACCTACAACTAACAACGCTATAAGAGGGGTTGAGCAAAAGCGGTAACATAGCCAAACAATGGTTTGCTAGGAAAGGTGGGTTAGAGGCTTAACATGGCAATATGGGAGGCATGATATAGCAAGTGGTAGGTATCGCGGCATAGCAATAGACCGAGCAACTAGCAAAGCAAAGATAGAAGTGATTTCGAGGGTATGGTCATCTTGCCTACAAAGTTCTCCGAGTTGATGAAAGCATGAACCTCGTAAGCGTACTCAACGGGTTCCTCGATCATGTACTCGTCTCCCGGCTCTACCAAAGCAAGAACACAAGCAAAGGACCAATAATCAATCATGGTGCAATGCGCAAGCAACATGGTGCAAAACATGGCATGATATGCGGGATGTGATATGCAATGCATATGCGTGCTCCGAAAGGAAAAGATTGATCAAGGCATCAACTTGGCAAACCAAGTGTGCCGCAGGAAAGATGAGTTGATTTCGGTCGAAATCGATATAAAGATCACTGGAACCGGATGCATGGTTTGCAAATGGCAAGCAAAACAAGAATGGCACCATTCTGTGATTAACAGCACGATGCCATCTAGAATGCAACAAGAAACTAAGCTACTTCACTCTAACATAGCAACAAAGCACATGGCGGTGATCTACTCAAGATGATTGACTAAAGATGAACACTGAGCTACGGCTAAATCACACAATAGCAGATTCAAACAAGCATGGCAAAAGTGCAAAAGATATCAGCTTCACAGACTTAGTGAAAATACTAACATGCCAGGAATTAACATCAGGAAGCAATGTTTAGAGCAAGATATCAACATGCTAAAGGAACAGAACAGAGCAATACAAGGCATGGCATGGATCAACTCAAAGCATATAACAAAAGTCCCTTACTGACCGTAAGCCAAAAAGGATCATAAGATATGATGGCAACCATGTAAACATAGCAAGTTTCGTTAACAGATTCAGACTTAGAAGAAAACAGGACATGGCATCAACAAAATTATGAAGGCATGTTTGTGAGCTCGATTCACTCATCACAAGGCATTGCATGACAAGCTAAGCATACTACCAGCAAGAAGACATTATCAACAAGCTAAAAATTGCAAAAACAATCTCATAGCATGCATGGATCAACTACAACAACCTTGGCAAAATTGGTTAACATGTAAACAATCTGCCAGGAACATTTATAGCAAAAGTAGAGCAAGACTGAGTCATGCTAGGGCACTCCATAAATGCAAACAGGGGCATGGATGGATAGAGCACAGCCATATGTCCAAATCATCCTTACTTAACATACTCAAAAGAAGCATGGAACTCACTGTAGCAACATGAACACATGGCATAAAAATAATAGCAGAGCAAAGACTTAGTGAAATTCTAAGTCTCTGAAATCAGCAATATCATGAGAGCTACTTTGCATGCACGTGCTAGTCACCACATTGATCACAAAAATACATGGCATACACCCCTATAAAGATGGCATGGCATAGCCCAAAACACATGTAGAGCTCATGCCCATATGCAGCACACAATAATCATGGCAAAAATGACAAATGCTCATAATCTGATAAGAATCAGCACCTAACATTTTATAGCACTCTTGCATCAGTCATTAGGGCATCAAGATGGACTCAAACAAGCATGGCACAATGGAACAAAATGAAGAGCACATCCCGCTGAACATTTTGATATATCATGTATGCAAAACGGAGCTACGGATGAGGAGTTATGGCATGTTGAACAGTGCTTGTTAATATTGTAGAAAAGGGACTTAGAAGAAAAATTCAACCTCAGATCTAGCGTTTGCATGGTTTTCGATGCAGAGCCGAATCTCGCCGGAGAACTCACCGGATCTTCACCGGACGTGGGAGGAGACGGGGCCGGGTGGAGGAGGAGGTCGCCGGAGACGGCGAAGTGGCGCGGCAGAGCATGCAGCGGCGCGGTGGCGCGGGCGCTGGAGCGGAGGAAGCGGTGGCGAAGGGCGGCGGCGCTGCGCTGTGGAGGAGTCGGCAAGGAGCGGCGGGATTCCGGCGATGTGCGGCGACGGAGGACGCGCGCGGGGCCTGCGAGCGGCGAGGCCAGCAAGCGGAGATCCAGGCAGCGGAGCTCGCGCGGTGGCGGCGGCCGGAGGAGGTGCGGTCACCGGCATGAGGAGGCGAGGCGGCGGGGATGGCGCTGAGCATGCGGCGGTGGCCGGCGGCGAACGGCGAGGCGGCGGCGCGCGGGGGCCGGTCCGGGCTCCGATGGGCTCGGGCGGGCCTGCCCCATTCCCGGGTGGGCCACGACGGTGGGTGGACGGCGGCGGTACAAGTGGCAAGCTCTGATTGGGCGAAAGCGGCGGCGGACATGTCCGGCGCGCAGAGGAGGAAGATCTAGGGTTTATCTGCGCGAGGATTTCGGAGGGGAGCACCTTTTTATAGGTAGAGGGAGCTAGGAGAGTCCAAACGAGGTGCGGTTTTCGGCCACGTGATCGTGATCGAAGGACCGAGAGGATGGAGGGGGTTAGGATGGGTTTGGGGGCTGACTTGGAGGGGTGTTGGGCTGTAAAACACACGAGGCCTTTAGGGTTCCCCGGTTAACCGTTGGAGTATCAAACGGACTCCAAATGGCACGAAACTTGACAGGTGGTCTACCGGTGGTGAACCAAGGCCGCTTGGCAAATCTCGGTCCATTCCAAGAATGTTTAACACCTGCTCACGAAAAGAGACAAAAGAGGGCGCCGGAGGACGTAGGAGTGTCGGATTGCAAAACGGACAACGGGGAAAATGCTCGGATGCATGAGACGAACATGTATGCAAATGCGATGCACATGATGACATGCTATGAGATGCATGACATGAAAAAAATGCAAAACAAAAACAAAACCCAACCACGAAGGGAAAAACATATCGCATTTCCGGAAAAGGCAAGGGTCGGAGTTACGAATATGGAAAGTTGTATCCGGGGCATTACAACACTCCACCACTACGAGAGGATCTCGTCCCGAGATCTAGGATGGCATCGGAGGGAAAAAGAAGAGGAATATAAGAGGTACAACTGAGTTGCTTCTTTGACAAATGAGTGAAACCAAAGAACCTTGAAAGGTTAAACCATTTCGAGAAAAGAATACAATGGATATGAACAAAGTTGACTATCTCCGTCAGAAAAAGAGGAGCAAGGAAGAACAAATTCGGACAACACTCTAGTTGAAAAGAGACGCAAAGCTTGATAAGATGAAAAGAGCTTGAGCAGAGGGCACAACACTCCGGTTAATTGGATAAGCACGAAAAGAACATGATCCTCACTATTCGAGATGATGAGAGAAAAGAGCAACATCACACTGCCTCCGGAAGAAAAGAAAGACTGGAAAGAAATGAACGGAGGGAAACAAGATTTTGAGACAGCACGTTTGCAACAAATGCTAGAACGGAGTTGTTGGAAAACCAACAACTAAACGAATAAGCTTGATGTTGGCTTATGGAAGACATCTCAAAATTATGAGGTGACAACCTGCCACTCACCGAAAAGATTTGATTGGGAGCTAGAAAAGATAAAAGCTTCTTGCATCGAGGTGATAAGAAAAACTTGGATCATAGGTAATCACCACAAGGAGCAACATTCCCAATGGAAGGCTTTAGGTGAAAACTATACCAAGATAACTCTAAGGAAGAAAATGATGGGTTTAAATATCTCATTCCTGACAACTTTTGAATCATGAAACATGAAAGAAAATCGTCAAGAATGGCATATCACCACCTCAAAAGATAAGATAGGAAGAACTGCACTTCGGAATGCAAGATGAAGAATACTTGAGCTCCTATGAAAAGAATCTTGATGAGCACTTCGAGAAGGAATTGAATCTTTAATGAACCATCATGTAGAACCTCCATGAAGAACTTCGGTAACAAAAGGATGATCAAACGAAAGGAAAGAGAAGATGAAAACACAAGGTGAAGCCTTGTAATGATATATATGGATCTTCATGGTGATGAGAGCTTGGAACTCCGGGAAAAGAAAGGTGAAAAAAAGAAATCAAGAATTTTGATGAACCTCCGAAATAAGGAATTAACCACTTGGGTGAAACAAGAATAAGAATTACATTATGCTTAACCTTCATAAATTTAGACTGATGACAAGCAACAAATTTGGCATACTACTTATTCTCGTAGAAAAGATTAAGATAGATAGAGTGCAAACTTGAGAAGGTCTTCAACGAATCACCAGTCGGGATTGGAAGGAACGAATGAATCTGTATGATAACGAAGGAAGATAACTCTTGGACGAACCACCGTAAGAATTGAAAATGAATGAAAAAAAGATAAAGAACCACCGGGAAGAATTAGCAATTGAACGAAGATGCTTGAGAGAATTTAGATACAAGTGAACAAAGAGATACCGAGCTGATTAGAGGACTTTGAATGATGCATCGGTAAGATTTAGAGAAAAAGAGTTGAGAACTGAGAATGAATAATCTTGAGATGATGGGCTCTGGAGAATCAAACTAAAAAAACTCTTGAAATGCTCCAAATGGGTGAAAAGAACTCTCACAATCGAAAACAATTATGAGAGGATGGCAACAAGCTTGCGGATCGCATATTTGGAAGAATGGGTAAGATTTGGAGGAAAAACTCTTCTTCGGTCTTCAAGTGTTGAGAATGATGATGAGAAACATCACCATGAATAGTTGAGATACTCCGAGATGACGAATTTAAAGGTTGAGCCAACGGTGATAAGAATTTGACAGATCTTGGAGAAATACATATGACTGATGATAATTCATTCTTACGTCAAACCTGGAGAAGAATTTGAGAGTAACTCCGGGAAGATTAAAAGAGTCAGGTAAGATCCCGGAAAAAGACCTGTGGGTTAGGGCCCACTCAAGAGAAAACATCGTTGGAATGATTTAAAAGAGAGAATGCACCAATTGAATTAAATGGCTTGAATGACATAACAACCTCAAAATAGGTCGAACAAATCTTGAATGAGAAGACGAGCCTTCTGAGATATCTTCAGCACTCCCGAACAAATGAATAGCGAGAGGTGAAAGATAAAGAGGTGCACTGGCATGAGAAAACATTTTCAACGAGGAAAAGATATGATTGGCAAAGCTTGAATTGAATCCACCGAAGAAGAAAGAGAATAAAGAATGATAAACTAGTAGAACATCTTCATGAGAACCATCGGGTAAGAACATTGACAGAAAAGAATGGAGAGAGTTCCCATCAATAAAAGGATAATCGATTAAGAGATCTGAGTCCTTGAAGAAAAATGGTAAGAGGGCGGGAAAACAAAATCAACTTGGAGACGGATGAAACGAACACCATTGAGAAGAACTGGAAGGTGGTCTTGCGAATGTTGACATGATCTGATCCACTTGAAGAGGAGCACATCAGTTGAGAAGAAATTTAGATGACAAGATCGATGATTAAGAAGGATTTGTATTCACATAGGAACATGAGAACACCACTTAGGAAAGGTATGGAATCAACATTTGACATTGAAGCAACTCGAATACCACAACTGAAAACAAAAACAAAGGATTGGCTTGCAGAATAAGCTGGAACAAACATATGATAGAGATTTCATCCGAAGTTTTCGTGGTAGGGCCCACACGGGCTCGATCGTACAGCTCCATCATGTACAAGGCAGTGCACATGACACACGAAGCGTCCCCGAGTTAGCATAGCCAATGACTCTTTAAGACACAACGAGACCACTGTAAAACCAACCGTGGATAGGCGGACCACTAGACATTGAACCCCAATCTCATATCATGCATCTGTCGGAAAGATATCCTAGGAGCTACTTGAATTCCCACTTATAAACTCCCGAAACTTTCTAGTTATGCAATCAAGTGTTGGGGATACAGGGGAAGCATAATATCTCACCCAAACTAACAAATCCTACATACAGCTCTATCCATCCTTCAACACATAACCAAGAAACCTTCGGAAATCATTTACCTCAACCTTCGAAAAGCATCCGTTATATGAGTTATGGCAATACTCCCGAACTCCCGCCCCAGTACTAGGTGGCATCGAGGTTATCTCACCAACCACTACATAAAAGAGATTTTCGATGTCGGCGAACTTAGGTATTCCAGAACTGCAACGATAAAATTGTGACGACAACACCTCGGAGCTCAACTCCCTGGGACACTGCCACAACCCCTAAATGTTAGGAGGCACCAAGGACAATGTTCTCGTCACAAAACCATCAAAATGATCCCAAGGTACCCGCGTGATCCTAAATTTTTTTCGTGAAATTTGAGAAGAGAAGAGTCAAAACTCTACGTCAGGAGGCCTCACCAGAGCGATGAAGGGACTGAGGAGTAAAAAGAATCCTACTCTCTGATATATGTAATCCTATAAGACTCAAAACATTTTTCTAGACTCAACAACGCCAGAGATTCGATCAAGCAGGGGGCTCCTAAGTCAGGGAAGGCTCTGATTACCAACTTGTAACACCCACGATGCGGCTATATCTCCCACGTGTTAGAGCACGACTTAGAGGCCTAACCGCATAGTAGGCATGTCGCAAGAGGGGTAATCTTTACACATCCCATGTACTGAATAAGAGAGGGATAAAGAGTTGGCTTACAATCGCCACTTCACACAATACATAAGAATAGCATTACATCATCCAGAATACAATCAAGGTCCGACTACGGAACCAAAATAAAGAAAGACCACCCCTAATGCTAGATCCCCGACCGCCCCATATGGGCTCCACTACTGATCGAAAGGGAACGAAACAACACAACAAACATGATCTTCATCGAGATCCCACTTGAGGTCAGCTGCGACATCTCCACTGGTATCAACGGCACTTGCAACTAGTTTTGGAAGTAATCTGTGAGTCACGGGGACTCAGCAATCTCACACCCTCGTGATCAAGACTATTTAAGATTATGGGTAGGAAAAGGTAGTGAGGTGGAGGTGCAGCAAGCACTAGCATATGCGGTGGCTAACTTACACAAATGAGAGTGAGAAGAGAAGCAAAGCACGGTCGAGAAGCTATAAGATCAAGAAGTGATCCTGAAACTACTTACGATCAAACATAACTCCAAAGACGTGTTCACTTCCCGGACTCCGCCGAAAAGAGACCATCACGGCTACACACACGGTTGATTCATTTTAATTAAGTTAAGTGTAAGGTTTTCTACAACCGGATATTAACAAATTCCCATCTACCCATAACCGCGGGCGCGGCTTTAGAAAGTTCAAGACCCTGCAGGGGTGTCCCAACTTAGCCTATCACAAGCTCTCACGGTCAACGAAGGGTATTGCTTCTCCCAGGAAGACCCATCAGACTCGGAATCCCAGTTACAAGACATTTTGACAATGGTAAAACAAGACCAGCAAAGCCGCCCGATGTGCCGACAAATCCAGATAGGAGTCGCATGTATCTTGTTCTCAGGTCACACCGGATGAGACATCCTACGAGTAAAACCAAACCTCAAGTTGCCCCGAGGTGGCCCCGCAGTCTACTCATTTCGGACCAACACTTAGAGGAGCACTGGCCCGGCGGGTGGGGGTGGGTTTAAAATAAAGATGACCCTTGAGTCTGCAAAACCCAAGGGAAAAAGGCTTAGGTGGAAAATGGTAAAACCAAGGTTGGGCATTGCTGGAGGAGTTTTATTCAAGGCAAACTGTCAAGGGGTTCCCATTATAACCCAACCGCGTAAGGAATGCAAAATCAAGGAACATAACACCGGTATGACGGAAACTAGGGCGGCAAGGGTGGAACAAAACACCAGGCATAAGGCCGAGCCGCCCACCCTTTACCAAGTATATAGATGCATTAAAGTAAACAATATATAATAATGATATCCCAACAATATCCATGTTCCAACATGGAACAAACTCCATCTTCAGCTGCAACTAACAACGCTATAAGAGGGGCTGAGCAAAAGCGGTAACATAGCCAAACAATGGTTTGCTAGGAAAGGTGGGTTAGAGGCTTGACATGGCAATATGGGAGGCATGATATAGCAAGTGGTAGGTATCTCGACATAGCAATAGAGCGAGCAACTAGCAAGGCAATGATAGAAGTGATTTCGAGGGTATGGTCCTCTTGCCTGCAAAGTTCTCCGAGTTGACGAAAGCTTGAACCTCGTAAGTGTACTCAATGGGTTCCTCGATCACGTACTCATCTCCCGGCTCTACCCAAAGCAAGAACACAAGCAAAGGACCAACAATCAATCACGGTGCAATGCGCAAGCAACATGGTGCAAAACATGGCATGATATGCGGGATGTGATAAGAAATGCATATGCGTGCTTCAGAAGGAAAAGATTGATCAAGGCATCAACTTGGAAAACCAAGTGTTCCGCTGGAAAGATGAGTTGATTTCGGTCGAAATCGATATAAAGATCACCGGAATCGGATGCACAGTTTACAAATGGCAAGCAAAACAAGAGTGACACCATTCTGCGATTAACAACACGATGCCATCTAGAATGCAATAAGGAACTAAGGTACTGCACTCTAACATAGCAACAAAGCACATGGCAGTGATCTACTCAAGATGATTGACAAAAGATGAATATTGAGCTATGTCTAAATCACACAATAGCAGATCCAAACAAGCATGGCAAAAGTGCAAAAGATATCAGCTTCACAGACTTAGTGAAAATACTAACATGCCAGGAATTAACATCAGGAAGCAATGTTTAGAGCAAGATATCAACATGCTACAGGAACAGAACATAGCAATACAATGCATGGCATGGATCTACTCAAAGCATATAACAAAAGTCCCTTACTGACCATAAGCCAAAAAGGATCAGAAGATATGATGGCACTCATGTAAACATAGCAAGTTTCGTTAACAGATTCAGAATTAGCAGAAAACTGGACATGGCATCAACAGAATTATGAAGGCATGTTTGCGAGCTCGATTCACTCATCACAAGGCATTGCATGACAAGCTAAGAATACTACCAGCAAGAAGACATGATCAAGAACCTAACATGGCAAGAGCAATCTCATAGCATGCATGGATCAACTACAACAACCTTGGCAAAATTGATTAACATGTAAACAATCTGCCAGGAAAATTTTATAGCAAAAGTAGAGCAAGATAGAGTCATCCTAGGGCACTCCATAAATGCAAACAGGGGCATGGATGGATATAGCACAACCATATGTCCAAATCATCCTTACTGAACATACTCAAAAGAAGCATGGAACTCACTGTAGCAACATGAACACATGACATAAAAATAACAGCAGGGCAAAGACTTAGTGAATACATGGAATACACCCCTGTAAAGATGGCATGACATAGCCCAAAACACATGTAGAGCTCATGCCC
The DNA here is from genome assembly GCF_056163025.1 of Triticum urartu. Lineage (NCBI taxonomy): Eukaryota > Viridiplantae > Streptophyta > Magnoliopsida > Poales > Poaceae > Triticum > Triticum urartu. Next base: position 173,525,664 of record NC_141877.1, on the reverse strand, counting down.
ATATGAAGCACACAATAATCATGGCAAAAATGACAAATGCTCATAATCTGATAAGAATCAGCACCTAACATTTTATAGCACTCTTGCATCAGTCATTAGGGCATCAAGATGGACTCAAACAAGCATGGCACACTGGAATAAAATGAAGAGCACATCCCGATGAACATTTTGATATATTATGCATGCAAAACGGAGCTACGGATGAGGAGTTATGGCATGTTGAACAATGCTTGAAAATATTGCAGAAAAGGGACTTAGAAGAAAAATTCAACCTCGGATCTAGGGTTTGCACACTTTTCGATGCAAAGCCGGATCTTGCCGGAGAACTCGCTGGATCTTCATCGGTCGCGGGAGGAGATGGGGCCGGGTGGAGGAGGAGGTCGCCGGAGACTGCGAAGCAGCGCGGTGGCGCGGGCGCTGGAGCGGAGGAAGCGGCGGCGAAGGGCGGCGGCGCAGCGCTGTGGAGGAGCCGGCGAGGAGCGGCACGATTCCGGCGATGTGCGGCGGCGGACTATGCGCGCGGGGCCGACGAGCGGAGATCCGGGCGGCGGAGCTCGCCCGGTGGCGGTGGCCGGAGGAGGTGCGGTTGCCGACGTGAGGAGGCGAGGCGGCGTGGACAGCGCTGAGCAAGCGGTGGTGGCCGGCGGCGAACGGCGAGGCGGCGGCGCGCGGGGGCCGATCCGGGCTCTGGTGGGCTCGGGCGGGCCTGCCTCGGGCCCGGGCGGGCCTCGGCAGTGGGAGGACGGCGGCGGGACAAGTGGCAAGCTGTGATTGGGCGAAAGCGATGGCGGACATGTCCGGCGGCGGAGTGGACATGTCCGACGCGTGGAGGAGGAATATCTAGGGTTTATCTGCGCGAGGATTTCGGAGGGGAGCACCTTTTTATAGGTAGAGGGAGCTAGGAGAGTCCAAATGAGGTGCGGTTTTGGGCCATGCGATCGTGATCGAACGGCCGAGAGGATGGAGGGGGTTAGGATGGGTTTGGGGCTGACTTGGAGGGGTGTTGGGGTGCAACACACACAAGGCCTTTACGGGTCCCGGGTTAACTGTTGGAGTATCAAACGGACTCCAAATGGCACGAAACATGACAGGCGGTCTATCGGTGGTGAACCAAGGCCGCTTGGCAAATCTCGGTCCATTCCGAGAATGTTTAACACCCGCTCACGAAAAGAGACAAAAGAGGGTGCTAGAGGACGTAGGAGTGTCGGATTGCAAAACGGACAACGGGGAAAATGCTCGGATGCATGAGACGAACATATATGCAAATGCGATGCACATGATGACATGATATGAGATGCATGACATGAACAAAATGCAAAACAAAAACAAAACCCAACCACGAAGGGAAAAACATATCGCATCTCCGAAAAAGGCAAGATTCGGAGTTACGAATATGGAAAGTTATATCCGGGGTGTTACATGAGGCGAACAGCAGGCGACGACCGACGAGCAGGGGGGCAGCGAGCGTATCGAGCGGGGAACAAAGGGGGACAACAGGGGATGGGGGCCTCACCGGGCCCTGTAGTTGATAGAAAGCAAGCTCGGGGAGGAGTTGATGAAGCTTGACGACGGCGGTCTCCGGCGATGGTGGCGTCGGGTGCGGCGTCCTATGGTGGCAATGGCGATGGTGACAAAGGGGAAGGGGGCGCGAGGGAAGGGAAGGTATGGAGCTAGGGTTCAGTAGGGAGGGAGGTCGCTGGTGATAAATAGGCGAGGGGGAGGCCGTGGATAGTCGGCACCTGGCCGGGGAGCCATGGATTGCCTCCACGATCCCCTCTGTTTCCTATAGCAGGAGGAAGGGGAAAATTGAGGGTGGGTTGGGCCTGTTTTGCTTAAAGGGCCAGGAGGGTCCAGTAGATTAGGTCCTCCTCTTTCCCTTTTTTTACTTCTACCACTATTTTCTATTTAAATGCTATAGCAAATGAATTTAGTTTAACTTGAAATTTGGCACAAAATTCAAGCACAATATTATGGAGTGGCACATCAAGTTTTGAGTCAATTGGAAACACATAAATATTTATTTTCTTTTGAGAAGTTTACGTTTGTTGCAATTGGACCACTTTATATTTTTACTAGAGATTAATCAGAGAGCCAAATGATGTTGGATTCAACATGACAAATGATTAGGGGGAATTATACTAAAATTTGAACATTTTAGTTTTATAGTTAGAAGAAATAATAATTTGACTTGTTATTTGATTTTTAAATTGACTTGAATTTTAATCAAGTGACAATTTGCTTAGTAAAATGGTGATGACATGGCATCATTAGGGTGAGGTTACTGTAGCTTAATTATCCGGGTGTCACAATTCTCCTCCACTACAAGAAATCTCGTCTCAAGATTTAAGAGGTGGAGCAAGGGGGAAATATCCGGTTACGAAATTGTAACGAATCTTGTTGGTCTTGGATGCTCTTCTTGAAGAGGTCGATCCCTTACATTGACGTCTTCATTTCTCTGCTTCAGTTCATCATGGTGAAGTCGTCCTTTTCTTTGGGAACTCCAATGTACTTACGAATAGGTAAGGGGTAGCTCGGCTATGACAGAATGCTTATGAGGGATACAATCTGGGGTAAACCCATGAGTGAGCATAAGATTATCTCTCGAGTTGAACATATAAAATACATCGAGAGTAAGGTACGAAGGTACAATGAGAGGGTCCAAGCGGATAGATAGCTGCTCAAAGTTTGAACCAAAGTGAGAAACGGGTTCAGAGCAGCGAGAGTAAGTATTGTGTCTGATACCAGAATGGAGCACTAGGAGGGTGGCTCGCGAATTATCTATGAAACCAAGAGCAAGGGATAACTTTGTCAACAAGGTGTACAGGAGAGTCAGGTTTCGATCCTGTGGAACTATGGGTTATGGGCCCACCATGTGGTTAAAAGTAGGAAGGTCGATGATATCTTGCACGATCATGTAAGCAAGGCATGTCAGAGGATAGTCTGTCGGTCATGTCGACAACAACATCGGTACCAAGGGCGAGGGACCAAGAGAACCATTTTCCTGCTCGTTGAACGAGGCGGACCAATAGGCAAAGTTCTCGTCCATCGGTGGTTACCGGAATGTCATCAACAAAAGGAACAGGGTCTTACTGACAGAATTGTACACCGAGGTGTTTACATAAGCAGGGGAATATTGTTGCTTAGATCATATAGATCACAAGAAAGGTTAAAGCAAACAATGAAAGGAAAATATGATTATCAGTTCAAACAGAACAATGGAAAGGAAAATGTGTTTAAGCACATATTTCAAGGGTATATCCTTCCCAAGGATAAACAGAGCATGATATCCATGACAGGATATAATGTAGAAAACTCTTTAGGTAAGGGGAGAGAAACTTCATGACATTACCCATACTGCGGTGTTTGGATTATTGAGCAGGAAACATTTAGCATCGGGCTTCAAATGTTCTTATTGAAAATCGGAGTACCACAGACATGCTTCGAGATAGCATTGACATGGCCATTAGGTAAGGGTCAGAATTTGGATGCACAAAGGATCCATCAGGAACAACTTATAGAATAAGTATTACAATTTCCTCATGAAAGAATCGCTAACCTTGCTAAGAAGGGAACTATAACAATAGGTCCTCTGGTCAAGTGTGCTAGGCATGACATCATCTTACCGGGTCATATAAAGATCAATGTTATAACTCTTGGAAATATGTTCCAACCATCATATCTGACCAAGATTCAGATCTGATTGGTGTCAGGATACCGCAGACTCGGGATGCCTGAGAAGAGAGTTGCAACACAAATTGTCGAGATGACATTGTAAGATTCTCGGGAATTGAACTATGGGAGCGAGTTCCGAAATAAGAATTCATCATTAAATCAAGGAGAGGTGAGGAGGTGGCTGATTGACTCAGCGACAATTCATTGAGATTTTCCAAAGATGGATTTCCACTCTTATGTGAACGAGGAGATATCATTTGTCAGATAAAATGATATAAAGAGGTATGCTCAAGGAAAACATACACAATTAAGCATTGGTTGAAAGGTCCACCCAAAATATGGGTTTAGGTAGCATGATCAAAGCTAGAATGGTGATTCGATAACCAATGGTCTAAGAATGAATTGTTGATCATTAACTTCAAAGCAATAGGGTCGCTAGAAGTTTTGAACTCGCACAACATAATTCAATTATTGGTTTTTCTGGTTAGAAACAATGCGGGTACTAAGAAAGAATGGTGAGGGTGAAAAGTATCACTATACAGAGAATTCTTAAGATGTGGTGAATTTCCACGTCATTCTTAACATAAAGGTGGTAATATTCCAAGGTAAAGAAGAACAAATGCTGGATAGCAAGTAACTCAAGGTATAACACAAAACACTTTCAAGTTTGTGTTGGATGAAAGGCAATAAAGTGGCCTATGATAACACGAATCATCGAGGGCAAGGATGGTATTTTTCATCCTGAATTCGATTGATATCCTTGAAGACCTAAGAATGTTGATGATGATCACGACACATTTGTCGAGGGGTTTCATGAGGATATAATCAATCATCGACGACATCAAGCAAAAGGAAGGATGAAGCGAAAAGTTATTGGAACCACGGGTACGTCAAAAAATCGAAACCAAGCTTGTTGTTTAAGGTGAAACGATAAGACAAGGAAATCGACGTAAGCTTAGCTTATTGTCGAAAGACGTGCTCCGGGAATAAGGGCCGGGTGGCACAGTTAAAATTTTGCATGATAATGATATAGCCGATCAGGCTAGGAAGGACTTGAAGGATTAATAAACTCATAAGCAATGAAAATTACTTAGAGTTATTGAATCGGAGTGTGGAATCAATTCACTTATCGGTGTTCTTGAGTGACAATTAACTCAGAACCCGGGGGGATTGGAATCGTCAAGAATAATAGTTGATGAAGAACTCATAAGAATTTATGTAGTTCCGTGATATTCTCGAGATACAAGAGGGTATACTCAAAGGTAGAGCAGAATAGAGGTTGGATATGTGTATTGACCTACAAAAGACAAGTACTTCAACTTGTCCGAGAAATGGGATCAAAGAAGAATAATATGGTCTGAACCACGATTGCAAAGGATAAATTCATCGATACCAGATGATACTATATCAAGGAAATAGTTATTATTACAAGAAGCTTTCATGATAGGATCTACACCATGTCCATGGGCATGGACACAAAGTTCAAGGTCGACTCCCACTTCTCCAATGCATAACCCTTCATTCACCTCTCACTTTCGAAGAAGTTGTAGTGTTGAAATTTTATCTAGCAAAATACCAGAAGTGTATACTCGTGACAACTTTCGAGTTCACACATATTAAGGAAGGCATAGGTTCAACCTGTCAGGGTATCGTGGAAACATATACCACAAGCTTCAATAGTAAATACCACCAGCTCGAAAGCAAAGCATTTTTAAGAAAGCATAGGATACAATTTACCAAAGGCTTTATATATCCGTGGAAAGAATCACAAGGTTATTTGAATATGAAGGAAAATGTCGGATAATAATCCAACAAGAGGTCTGATGGTCTACAACGGAGCTGATGTGAGTATCGGTACTCTATCAAAGGAAGAAGGAATGCGAGTGCATCGGATTATAGAAACAACTGACTAACTCAAAGCTCAAATGCAATGGAATTATGAATTCCAAGACAAGGGATCAAAAGCAATGCTCTGATTAGGGATGGATAAGTTGAATAGCCTTAGGGGTACCAGCGATGGCAATTTGATTGGTCGAGATCCAGCTCATGTCTAGAATGATGTCTGAATCAGAAGGATAAATTCTAGGGAACAACTGATGATTGTGTGCATTCACACACATGTTGAATCAAGAGACTCAAAATGATAATGACAAGGGATGCCAATAAGATCACGAGACTTATGAGATTAACCATAACGCAAGCAAGCAAGAATTTCAAGAGCAATAGGTTGCTCAGGATTTTTGAAAGATCGAATGGTATTTCGAAGACTGTTGCGAAATACATGAATCAACTGGGAATGAATGGATACCCGCACTTCCGTGACATTTTGGGCTGAACGAATTTTTTTCTTTCATACATATGACACTTCTATGACGATAATTGTGACAAAACCCAGTATCATCATAGATGTGGTGGGATCCTACTTCTATGACAAAAAATCATGACAGAAAGTGGGCTTTTCGTCCTGGGCGGGCCGGAAACGCAGCTGCATGACATTCTTTGGGCCGTCCAAGATGGAAAAAACCATGGTAGAAGCGAGGGGGAGGAAAATTTCGGAGAGTTCCCGGTTACGGTGGGAGGTCGAGGGCCGAGCAATGCACGTTTCTCTCGTACACGTACGCGTGTGTGTGTGAGGCGTTGGATCTAACTAAACCCGAGCGAGGCGTTGGGCTCTAACTGAACCCGAGCAATTGCATTGCAGGCTACGCGTTACTGAACCCGAGCGATCGATCGATGGCTGTTAACTGAACCCGATCGAGCGATTCCTTCGCTACTGCTGCTAACTGAAGCCGATCGATGCTACCTCTGGATGAACAGTGAGTATTGCGGGGGGGGGGGGTTGGATGAATAGTTCCCGGTGGGGGTGGATGAACAGGACCCCGTGGTGTTGCCTCTGGATGAACAGGACCCCGATCGATCGAGCCGGTTGGGGCTGGATGAACAGGACCCCATGGAGGGCTGGATGAGCAGGACCACCCCGTGGAGGGCAGGATGAATAGTAGACAGTGGAGGGCAGGATGAACAGTAGCCCGTGGAGGGGTGGTTTAACAGGAGCCCGTGGACAGGGCTAGTTGAACAGTAGCCGGTGGAGCAGCGCGCGGTCGAGGCTGGATGAGCAGGAGCCCGTGGATGAACAGTCGCAGGTGGAGGCTGGAGGAGGTCGATGATGGATGAACAGTAGCTCGTGGAGGCTGGAGGGGGTCGACGGTGGAGATGAATAGTATCCCGTGGAGTCCCGTTTTGCGGTACGCCACACCCCTCCCAATGAACAGGACCCCCGTTTCGACCGTAGAGCTCTGACACAAGTCCGTTTCCTCCGTTTTGCAGTACGCCACACCCCTCCCGATCAATAGGACCCCCGTTTCGACCGTAGGAGGTCCGTTTCTTTCGTTTTGCGGTACGCCAGACCCCTCCCGATGAACAGGATCCCGTTTCGAATGTGGCCAGTCGAACACAAGGCCGTTTCCTCCGTTCCGTGGTACGCCAGGCCTCGTTTCCATCGCATGTTCCGTCCAAGCCCTCCCGACGAACACGACACATTCCGTTGGCTCCCCATGAACACGACGCATTCCGTTTCCTCCCCATGAACACGACGACGACGCTATTTCTCCGTTCCGACCCAGCCTTGTACACGAGCCCTGGCTGTACGTATGCGCGAGTAGGCGTTCGAGACCCCGCCCATATTTACACATACGTGGCCGTATTTCTTTCTTGCACCTTGGCCGCTGTACAGGCCGCGCCGAGAGCACCAGGGCGGTGGACGATGGTGAGGCCTAGGAAGGGAAAGACACGGAGGCAGGGAAGACTCGGCAGTTGTTTCCCACGCGGAGGGGGGTATGACTGTACGAGGGTTTACTGGTTCGTCTGCCGTCGCCGGAGAATAACAGCAGGTGTGGGTGAGTAGAGGGATGGCTAGGCCAGCGACGGGACTATGGTGGGGCGGTGAGGCCTGTGCGGCAGCAGAGCCGGCCGCGGGGAGGAGGGAGCAGGCAGTCCCGCCGGCGCCTATCTGAGCGGCTGGAGCAGGAAGAGCAGAGATTGAAGAAGCACGACGGCCGTTGGATGGCCATCCAACAGTCACTGCTTGTGCGTCAACCTTTTTTTAGGAAAGCCTCAAATTTGTGGAAAACAACATACAGCCCATTTGCTAATTCTTAAGGTTTTTTTGGAGCCCATATTCTTTTTATTAGCATTACAGCCCATATTGTGGACACGGTTCAAAAATTATATGAAATTTTGCATATTTCGGTGCGGTCCGAACTGTTTTTAATCCCGAAATTTCGACTCACATTCAAACTGATTTTAAAAATAAATGTATATCGATATAAAATCCAACAAGTTCTCCACGCATAAAAATTTATGTAATTTAAAATCTCAAAATGAAAAAAAATATATTTGAAACTAATTGCTGGTTTGATGTGTTTAAAAAATGTAAAACCCATTTCTCCTTACTGATGGGCCATTTTCTCGGCCAGCTGAATGAAAGCTCTCCTCGTCTTGAAAGATTTGCAGCCCAACAGGCCTGACAAAGCGACTTACTTGGCAAATCACAAAACAACTGGGCTGTGGCCGTGGACCCAGCTGTCATTCCATTTGTTTTTAGTCCATTTGGTGGGCTGGGTGAAACAATGATGTAGCATCTATGCAGCCCATTTAAATCCCATTTGCATTTTTCTCGAAAGCCGCGGACTTGCTGGGTTGGGTGAAAATATCATGTTGGGCTAGACAGAGAAATGTTATGAAAACATAAACACATGATTGCACGTCAGTAAAATCTTTGCAAGCTTATGTACGCAATCACTAGGAGTTAACTTGCCAAGTTATATATATAAACAATTATTATTATTATTTTGTAAGAACTTTCAACTTACGAAATAAAATATCATTTTAATTTGATGAGTTAATAGTACGTGGGGTATTATTATTTTTTAGGCTAGACATGGGACAGTTGAGTTGGTTCTAGGGGAAAGTACTGGGAGAAAACTCAATTTACATCGAAAAAGAAAGAGGGAGAAACTTCAGAGACCTGCTGGGTCCACCCGAGGAGGAGAATATGTTGGGAGGAAGGAGATTCAAAGCACGGCAACCGAGTGAACTAGTTTTTTTATGGACAAGTGAACTAGTTCACATACATAAGCAAATTGCCCCTAAAAAAAGCAATCAGGTTAATGGGTTCTTAAAAGAAATATTTCGGACAAAACAGATAATTAATTACGACACATAGGCTAATGCATGAAACACTCACATGATAAAGGTGCTTATAAATAGATAAAGTACAACATCTAGACCTTCCTGGCATGCTTGATCATGACGCCGCGGCTGTCCGTGTACTTGTCGGTTACGGGAAGCAGACACGCCCTCATGTCCAAGATCTGCATGTACATGTCGTAGCATGTGTATGCGCCCTTGGCCGCGTAGGTTATGTAGGCTAGATTCAGAGGTACCTCCCATGTGTTCAGGTTGTCTTCTCTCATGTTGGCGTATCAGGGGTCGATGATGGTCTCAGCGAGGTCAACCACGGAGTCCTTCTCCTGCCTGTTGCTGATGATCTTGTATTTCTTCTGGATGTCGACAATCTTGTTGCACCAGATGTCCGAATCGTCGCAATCTTCCTTCTCTCCACCGTAGTGAAGGTGAAGTCAGCATTGCCGATGAAACGGGCGAATGCTCCAGAACCTGGTGCAGCCATAGGACTAAGGCGAGGCAGAGCTTCACCGAGTCCGTATCGTTGATGTACATCACATTCAACTTGGTGCAGCCATAGGACTGAACGGTGACCTCAAAGGGGAACTCCTTGCTGAAGTCCATATCCAGCAGGCTCACCCCTCGGATCGCCATTGGAGTCTCTTCGAGTGAACGAGTGTGTAGGCGGCAGCAGTTCATTTTTCAGCTCTTGGGGAACTGGATTCAACAGTAAGCTGAGTGTGTACAGGAGACAACAGTTACTACCCCTCCCTCGCCCACTGCACGCCCGGCAGAAGATGCACCCTTGGCCACACGTCGGTTCACGAGCGGGTCTGTATTGGTACTGTAATAACAGGAGTTAGTGGTCACTTTACTTAAATTTAATTAGCTTTAATAGAAATTTGTACTTAAAACAAGCAATGCATTTGCTCGTTCTATCAGTGCCACAGGATCAACATGCACAACAATTAGAATTATTATTCTCAGGACGCACACGATCATCACATTTGTCGCACTTTCACAAAAGATAATACTACCAAGTTTGAACTATTTGTTATGGTTGTTGTCCTCTGTATCATCATGCCGTGTTTCCCAGCTTGCAAGATTCAGAACCAACAAATAAGATCCAAATAATAAGTACAACAAAGATGCCTACACATCTCATTGATTCCCAGCTTGCAAGATTCAGAACCAACAAATAAGATCCAAGTAATAAGTACAACAAAGATGCCTACACATCTCACTGATTCCCAGCTTGCAAGATTCAGAACCAATCCATTAGAGCCTTTTGATAAAGTGAATATCAGGATCAAATCCATCTTGGCTAGCCATGTCATACAATCGAAGAACTTGGCGAATGCTCTTGACCGTCAGAACATCTGTAGTTGAGTATTCCTGTTTGGACAGCACAAACAAGGAGACAGGAGAGCATGATTTCACTTTAATAGCAGCCTCCTTGAACTCAACCTCCAGCTCTACTTGGATGAGGCCTGTCTGGAGTTCCATGATTCAATTCATGCGCCTTTTTCTGCAGTTCACCTGAAATGAAGCAAAGATTGCATCATTCAGCTAGCAAGAAGTACTTGCTCTTGTGAGCTGGCAGGTTCTTCTTTAGTAGTTGCACTAAAATTGAGGAACATTAAGGTTGGCTGTCCGGCTCATGTAAGGTGCAACTATAATTTTATTATCCTTTTGTGCAGTTCCACTAAAATAAAGTGCCATTGTGGTGACAGTGACGGCTCCATCTTGCAAAGGCTAATAAAATGTTGCACGAGATTACCAGCAGAACTTGACGGAGATTTTGGAAACTCCAATCACCATTTTGTGTAGTTCCACCAAAATTGAGAGATGTTGCCCATGTGACATTTTAGTTGAACTGCACAAGACACTCATTCTAGAAAAAAGTGTTTTGTGTAGTTCACCAAAAGGTCACAATAGCAAAGTGAAATGGATATCCCTATCTGCACAAAAAGATAGAAAGTAAACAGTTGTTGGTCAATAAGAATATATGGAACATATACAAAATGAAAATAAGCATCTTAATTATGTTCATGGCAATCACGCAAGGATAGTAGAAATTTTAAAACGTCAGCAATGCTTCATGTTACCAGAAGCAGTACGATCAACAATGAGATTCCTCAAATATGGGATTACTTTAATGGTGGCATTGCTTGTTTACCAGACACCGTAAATCAACAATAGCTAAAGAGTTGGTTTAAGGGCATGGGACCGTGGGGACACCAGGACACTCAGCAGCGTAAAGGAGCAACTTACTTATCATACTGGGGAAATCCGCAGGAGTGCCATTTGTAACACAGTTTAATTGCATCTTATCACTAGAGGCATTTGATTAACAATAACACTGGTTAGACATGTCCCTAAGGTAACAGTGTGATCGCTTCATTTTACATGCGCCCTTACATTAACAACAGCAAAAGGTTGGTATAAGGACATGCGACAGTGGACACATCAACACAAAGTACCTACAAGGAGGCATAAAGTGGTGATGCCAAGTTTGTTCATGCTATGTGAGGGCAGCAAACCTAATCCTGGAGACCTTCTACTATGTGAGGCCAGAAAATCTAATCCTGGAGACCTTTTACTATGTGAGGGCAGCAAATCTAATCCTAGAGACCTTTTACTATGTGAGGGCAGCAAATCTAATCCTGGAGACCTTTTACTATGTGAGGGCAGCAAATCTAATCCTGATACCTTTTACTATGCAAGGGCAGCAAATCTAATCCTGAGACCTTTTACTATGTGAGGGCAGCAAATCTAATCCTGGAGACCTTTTACTATGTGATGGCAGCAAATCTAATCCTGGACATACTCTATTGACTTGTCCACCAGCCACCACTTTCTATCCTTTTCTCAACCAATAATAGATCTGTTCCTTATCCAGTTTGTACTGCGTTTTCCCATTATTTCCCTTTTCAACCAAGAGACCGGTTGGGTATCCGGTCTCTACTACTTTCACCATATTATTTCCTCTTTGAATCAACTCCTAGATTCATGCTACAACTTTCCCCCCTTTCTTCATTGTTTGAACAAAGCCCTAGATTCGAATGCATGAAGTAGCTTTACCTCTAATAATATTAAAAATTTAGGTGGCTTTGGAAGAGCTGATGGGAGTAGAAAAAGATGCACATGCAGACACGTGGGGAGCTGGGGCAGTAGATCAAGGCCGCTTTCGAAGAGCTTATACCTGAGGGTTACCCGGAGGTCGGCGGCGGCAGGTTGGATCTGCGGACAATACGACAGTGAGGAAGAAGGGTCGGAGGACCTCCCGAGCCAGCGCTGTGTCGGAGAGAACGGCACGGGCAGAGGATCGGGCCCTTCGGCAGCTGTGGGTTTCCTCTCTCGGCGGCGATGACCGTTTGAACGATGCCTGCGGTCGCCAGCACCGTTTGGAAACGCTGCACGGTGCGGGGCCGCAGGCCGGCGCCTTGGATGATTTAGCACAGCCGACGGCCGCTCGCGTCCATTGCCTCCATAGGTGCTTGTGGCTTCTGGTCACTTGGTCTTGGATTGGAGTGAGCAGTGTTGCGCAGAGACTTGGGAGTAGATGGATTGGAGTGGTGGGGCTATACTAGCAAGTAGTTGTACGTACTAGTACAATAGTGCCTCACATAGCAATTTTGTCTCATGCAAGAGCCTGGCTATATGCGTGCTCCAATGTTCGCTACTGCAACGTTCGGTTTGCGCTTGGCTCTTCGCCTCTTCGAGAAGACGAACAATGATGTTACTACTACTGCTTCTACAGTGTCGAATCCACTACTGCATGTCCGTCCACCGCGAGCGGGACAGATAGCTTGTTGTAGAAGTACTACTAAGCAAAAGCATGTCCTTGTTTGCGAGCAACCGCGCGCATGGGTGAGGGAGAAGGCGTCTAGTAAAATCAAGCTTCTCCTCGTTGTACGAGTTGACGCGACACATCATAGCACCGGCCCCACATGCTTGCCTCTAAACTTGGCTGAAAGACCCGCAGTGTACAATATATTTGCTACAACCTCTAACATTTACCCACCACAAATTAAAAATATATGTGGCCGTATGCATCATTCTAATGCAGAGGCAGGGGAGTCCCCCCTTTTCGAAAAAAAACAAATTAAAATATATATTCCTGTCCTGACCAGATGAGCGTGCAAACTACAATCACCAGGGTGTCAGGTAGGTCCAGAAGACTATTGTTTTTTAAACTTCAAGACGGTCACACAGCATGGAGCCGATCCCAACGACTTTAAGCTTACAGGCATGGTACACGCTATCCTAGACTAATCTACACATGAAACTGCCACACGAGCGTCCGGGCTGCGCTTGGCTCTTTGCCTCTTCGGGAAGTCGAACAATGATGGAGTACTACTACACTGGAGGAGTACTACAGTACGCTTCTGGCCACCTGACATTGATTGAACTGCTGCATGTCCACCGCGTGCGGGAGGGAGAGCGTGTAGCGAAAGCTTCTCCTAGTCTTGTCAGCCACCACGCTCATGGGCGAGGGAGGGACGCTCCTGCCTTTGCGTGTATGACAGGTGGGCCCGACAGGTGTGTGGCCAACCTGTCATACAGCCAAAGGCAGGTGCAGTTAAGTCCGCGAGGGAGAGGATAATCAAACTTCTCGTTGATGTACGAGTTGACGCGACACATCAAAGCACTGCACTCGATATATTTCAATAATTTGCGTTTACGGATGCATTAATTACAACGCATGCATGCATGCCGTGACTCTCCTTTTGATACTTGCATGTGTTGATTTAATGCACCTTGAAGTAGTATAAAATATGTGACAGTAAAGCTTTGTAATACCCCGGCCCAAGTCGAGAGATGGTTGTGCACGAGGAGGGCGAGATCATGGAGACCGAACAGGACCCGACGATGGAGCTCTCTAAGGTGGTGTTTGGTTCTCTAGTCCTAGGACTTTTTCTAGTCCCAACTAAAAAGTTCCTAGTCCCTAAAAAGTCCCTCCCTGTTTGTTTCCAGAGACTAAAAAGTCCCTAGTCCCTTCCTAGAGGTTATTAAATGACCATGTTGCCCCTAGTATATAGAAAATAACAATCAAACAACACCATGGGGTGGCGGGCCAATGGGTGCATGAAGGGGCATTATTGGAAAAGTCCCAAAAAGACTCTCCTTGAGAGTCTTCTTCATTTAGTCCTAAATGCCCAGTTTAGTCCCTAAAAAGTCCCCCCCCCGTTTGGTAAAAAAGTCTCTAAGAGGGACTTTTTCTAGTCCCTACACAAAAAAGTCCCTGGAAACAAACACCCCCTATGGTCTTGATGGACCTCACCGTGCTCCACTGCCCCTTGTGCCTCCGCCCCTTGACTCCTCCAGTGTATGAGGTTCGAATACACCTCGTCCGTTCGGTTGATTGTGCAAGGTGCAGGTTTCTTGATTGATGTGTTGTTTGATTGATTTCTGCAGTGCAAGGGAGGGCACCTGGCCTGCGCGGACTGCCACGTCGAGCGCCCCAGGAACCAGCGGCAGTGCCAGAAGTGTGAGCGCGGCGGTGGCTTCAACATGCGGAACACGGGAGTGGACTCCGTCCTTTCGTCGGTGAGGGTGGAGTTCCCGCACGAAGGTTGTGGGCTCTATGTCACTTACCACAAGCTCGCCGATCACCAGAGCGTGTGTCCGCTCGCGCCCTGCAAATGCCACGTGCCCGTCTGTGGCTACGAAGGCCCGCCACCGGCGCTCTACCACCACATCAGCACCACGCATCCCATGCCGATGCACAGGATCCAGTACGGCAAGGTGCTCCAGCTGCAAGTGCCATTGTCGGAGCCACGGCTCTTGCTGTTCACGAAGGAGGACCGCCACGCATTTTTCTTGGTTGGCGGTGTGCTCGACATCGGCGCGCCTATCGCCGTGTCGGTCGTCTGCATCAGAGCGGGGGCGTCCCCACTACCGCATTACGTGGCCAAGCAGTGGGCGAACGGCCCGCCGGGGGAGCCCAAAGGCATGACCAACGCCATCAAGGTGGAAATGGAGGTGACAAGCAGCAAGGATCCCGGCGATGTCGACGTGCAGGAGCTGACCTTCTTGACAGTTCCGCCCAAGCTGCTGGCCGGGGCTAAGCTTGTGTCCCTCCACATTCAGATTGACAAGCTCACGTCCTAAATGTTTCTACATTGCATTTTGTTCATCTTAGTAATATGCTAATATAGGGATTACCTTGGTCTACTTTCGCTTAAGAAATGGTGGGTTTTGGTGGCGATGCAGCAATTACTTCGACATTAGATCAGTAATTTCCAACAGTCGAACGGATATTTTGTGTCCATTGGATATAAAGTTCCTTTGGGTAAGAAGTACTACTTGTCATCAAAATGGATAAAAGGAGATGTATGTAGACGTATTTTAGTTCTAGATACTTTAATGGTGGAGTACTACAGTACGCTTCTGGCCTTCTGACACCGATTGAACTGCTGCATGTCCACCGCATGCGGGAGGGAGAGCGTGTAGCGAAACCTTCTCCTAGTCTTGCCAGCCACCACGCTCATGGGCGAGGGAGGGACGCTCCTGCCTTTGCGTGTATGACAAGTGGGCCCTATAGGTGTGTGGCCAACCTGTCATACAACCAAAGGCATGTGCAGTTAAGTCCGCGAGGGAGAGGATAATCAAACTTCTCGTTGATGTACGAGTTGATACGACACATCAAAGCACTGCACTCGATATATTTCAATAATTTGCGTGTGGGACTCCCAGATGCAGAGGCCAGGGGTCATCATCCTCCTTTTCGAGAAAAAATAGACGCGTGTGTGAGAGGATGAGTGCGTGCGTGCACCTCTTCTCTTCCTGTATAACGTACTACTAAACTCAGAGTACAAGTTTTTGTGGGTGGCACGATGGTGCGTGCGAGAAGTCCCGAGAGATAGGTTTAATGCATTAATTGCAATGCATGCATGCATAAAGTACATGCATTGGTCAATTTTCTCTTAATACTTGCATGCAATGATTTAAGGCACCTTGGAATCTGAACATGTGTTGGGGACAACCAAATTGAGCCTTATAAAAGGGAAAAACTAAAATTTTGAGATAAGCCCTATAAAACCGGAAAGGAGGGAGTAGAAAAAGAAGTACTCCATCCAGGAATAGTGCCGCACTTTGAAACTAGAACCGTCAATAAATTTTGAGCTTGTGTCTCGTCACATTCCAAATTACTTCATGCTATATTGAATTGCAAACCTGTTCACACCGATCACAACCTAAACGGCTTCCCACTTAGGAGCGTATTAGTACTCCGTTATAAATACTAGTCTGCCAAGATGACTGCACATTCCTCCTCAACTCCTCATCCACAAAAACAAACAAGTCATTCAACATCCTTCCCTTGCGTCTGCCATGGCCAGCGTGAGTTCTGGGTCGAGAGATTGCCAACAGGGAGAGGCGAGCATGGAAGCAGAAGCACGAGAGATGTCCCGCCTTGCTGCGAGAGCAACCGACATGTCCCGCTGCGCTGAAGTAGCAGCACAGAGGTCCCGCCGTGACGCTGAAGCAGCACGGAGGTCCCGCCACGCCGTCGATGCAGCAGACTGGTCCGGCCGCGCCGCGGAAGCAGTAGAGATGTCCCACCGCACCACGAATGCAGTAGAGATGTCTCGCCGCGCCGCGGCGGCCTGGGAAAATTTCTCGCGGGCACGCGACGACTGTTACAGGCGCATGCATGCGATCGTCCATAGCCAGACGGATCAGATGTCCCGCTCGGCGAGGTTGCAGGATGACATGGTAGCCTCGTTTGAACAGGCTACCAGCGTCATCCGACAACTAATGGAGGGCAATGAGAGGCTCCGGGCCGAGTGCGACCTGCTGAGGGAGAAGATCGTCCGAAGTGCAGACCTGCAGGATGAGAATAGTGCCTTGTTGAAGAAACTTATGGACGAGAATGACATGCTCTGCAACGAGCACCAAAGGCTGGTGGAGGAATCCGTGGATGTTCTCAAGCAGCGTCTTGAGGACTCGAAAGAGCTCATTGTCGCTCGCCGCAGAGACTACTTTCCTGGTTTCTTTTGATGTAATAATCGGTTTAGGATGTGGATTGTGTCGTCGGTTGTGAAATGTTGGGTTCTAGCGCGGATGTTTGGCCTTTGTTGGCCTCTTGGGATGTTACGATTTCAATCTGGTAGCTTTTAGTCCTTCGTCTTAGGCTGGAGTTGTGCTGAACTTCTTGTGAATTGTGGTGGTTTTCAGTAATGAAAATCGGAAGGGGCAAGCCCTTATTTGATCAAAAAAAATTAATAGTCCTTATATATTCATCAGTCTTGCTATAAGTCGAAGTACATGCTATATAGGTCCATCAGATCTTACATCAAGGTCCGTGCTTTCAGATTTTCTTTTTTCTCTCTTAAATCTCAGTCGAGTGAGACATAGCCACGCCATTAAACAGAGGCTCGGGCGCCATTAATGGAGACCTTGGGAGAGAGGTGGACGGCAGATGGAGGTCAAAGGGCTCTCCTCCCGATAAGCACGCGCAGGGGTCTGATCGCACGCCTCTCGCACTCAAATAGCTACCCTGCACGTCGCCTCCTAGCTAATAAAAAAGGGGACACGTGGCGGCACGTAAATGGTACTAGTTAGTAGAACGCCCACGGTTTCAATAATACTTGTGTTTCCGATTGTAACATGACAGCACTTCTTCCAAAATGAATTTGTTGATTGTTAATGTGTGCGCCTTTGCAAATCGGACTGCAAATTTACCACAGCATGTTGGTGCCATGTCATGGCACCAAGAAAAGTTTCATTATTTTCATGCGTGTTTTGGACTTACAGGAATTAAAAAACTAAGTTTCTCAATGTTTCCAATCCAGCCACGACGCCTAGAATTTTGAATTTCATTCCCATTTCTTGCATGGAACCTAGAAATTTACCCGAGGACACACATGTGATTTTTCAACCAACTTTGGTGCACTGGAACATGTGCTTGTATTTCAAATTTGAATTATGCACACACAGGTGACACGTTCCCTCCCAGAACCACGAGCCTTCTTGAGAGAAGCTCCGATTTGCAAGAATCTTATACCAAAATTTGTTCCTATTCAGCCAATTTTTTACCACGACATGGTACTACCATGACATGACACCATGCCAAGTTTCATGATTTTAAAACCAAATTTCTCAGTGTTATCGACCGAGCCACGATGCCCAGATGTTTGAATTTTATTCTCATTTTTTGCATGGGACCTACTCCCTCCTTCCATCTATATAAGGCCTAATGTGTTCTTCAAGACAACCTTTCACTATTGACAATATAAATAGCACATGAGATTTATACTATGCAAATTATATATTGGAAGCTCGTTTGACATACAAAATTGAAGGTATGCTTTGTGTAAGTTGCATGTCATATATTATTGCTCTAACGTTTGGTCAAAGTTAGACTCGAAAAACACATTAGGACCTATATGCATGAGAGGAGTCGACTTCGAGAGAACATGTTGGTTCGAGAGACACCGAGGAAGACTACTATATATCGATGGTGCATGTAGGTGGGAATTAAACTAAGGGATGGTCTTATTGGTTTCGGGGATACAGGGGAAGAGTGAGAGGCGGGGGGGGGGGGGGGGTAGCTAGCTAGAAGGAGATTGTTAAGTGTGAGTTTGTGTTTTACCCACCTAGGCGGATGTTATGTGCACAAAAGAGGAGAACGATTCGATGTGGCGTTAGGATTGAGGGTAATTAACTACGTATGGAGACATAGAGACCTTGAACGTGCATGTGTGATAGGTATACATGTATACGTGGGATGTGTGTGTGTGTGCGCGCGCATGATCGAGATAAAAGAAAGAAGACATAAGTCATAAGATCAACGACATGGGAGAGACGGATCGGTATGACAATATGCATGCATGCGAGAATGCATGGAAGAAGTCCCGACAATTGAGCATGTGTTTTTGTCTTTAAGAGATAGTGGTGTGGGCTGGAGCATGCATCTATGGCAAGCAGAGGGAGTGAGGCGCAGCGATTGTGCAAATGAGACCAACCTATAAATGCATATGTATGGAGAGACATATATAGTGTGGGCGATAGGAAGCAAGACTCCGTGTGAGAAAAAAATGTTGACGGAGAAACTACAGATAGATATAGAGATGGAGATGCTAGCTAGAGGGACATCCGCTAGTTTGGGTGTTGGAGATGACCGCCGGGTGGTTCAAAGGGTGAAGTTATATATGTGTGTGAGAGGGCACTTGACTGCATGTAGAGAGAAACATATGTAGTGTGCGTGATAGGAATCAAGAGTGAGGGCGAGAAAGAAGGTTGATGGAGAAACAGATAAATAGAAAGATAAAGATGCTAGCTAGTGTGCGTTAGAGATAGGAGTCGAGTGGATCAGAAGGCTGGGTTATGTGTGTGGGTGTGAGAGAGATAGAGAGAGGGTGCGTGTGAGTCACATACAAACAGATATGAGAGAGAAATGATATCCAGAGAGACGGAGTTTTGTGTCTGCGAGAGAGAAAGATATGTCACAACGAGAGTGATAGCTAGAGAGACATACGAGGGAACGCAAGATATCTCTAGGGAGAGAGGGTGTGTGTGAGCGACATACAAGAGAACAATGGAGAAATATGAGACCCTGGGAGACAGAGTTTGTGTTTGTGTGTGAGAAAGAGAAATTGATAAGGAATAGTCGTAGGTTCTCATATCTAAGGAGCGAAAGACATATCTGTATGAGGGGTGTGCGAGTGGCACACATGGGAATAGTAGAGAGAAATGAGACCCCGGGAGACAAAGTTCTGTGTTTGTGTGAGAGAAAGAGATTCCACATGGAGAATCATAGTTAGTGACACATAGCAGGGAGCAAGATATACTTAGGGAGAGATAGAGTGATGAAGGTCGAGGGAGAGAGTACCGTTAGTTTGTTACGAAGATAAAAGATCATTGTCACATACAGGTAGCACGAGAGATACCTGATAGACGATGAACGCGTATAGGTCCAGAGAGATAGTCCTATATAAGCATGAGTGATAGCTATATGAGACGAATATCTGGATTAAAGGGGATTCAAATATTTAAACTGGAGATCACGACATCGATAATATCATAACGCAAATTGGTGTATCAAACATGCATATTCATTTGAATTTGGGCACACGTGTAATGTTATATAGTTTATCAATATTGGTGATCCATAGATTCTTCAATTACAAACAATGCATGGTTTATATGCAATTAATGTCTAAACGGGATTACACTATATGTTGCATGTGCGAAACACATTATACATATTTGAGAAGTAAAGAAAAAACCGCATGAAACACACATTAATTGGAGACAGTTAGCGAGGAATGCATACATTGGATTTCAACATAAAGTGGTTTCAAATATTTGAAAATCCAAATTGATGGATACAACCTTATGAATCTGAGATCATGCCATTTGTAAACCATATTTATGTATAAATGGTGTTGTGCTTTTGAAAGTATATATAAAAAAATGATGTATATAGAATGTAATTCCAATTGAAACTGGATCCCGCCCGAAGAAAAATAGAATACAAACGGGATTCGAATTGAGTTGGCATGGTAAACATGAACTCTGCAAAATTTGAACAAAGTGGGGAAAGTCGCAGTAACCGCTCGGAACGGAAATCTGCGAGATGGAAATCACTGCTGCCTATCCTGCCACGCAAAGCCTATATGCTGGATTTCTATAGGTTTCGGTAGGGGTTGGTTTGTAATTTCACCCAAACGTGACGTAACCGCCTCTCACCCGGATTCATACACGGTGGGCTCCAAAACACAGTGTGTCCTCGGCCGAAATCGACTCCCTCCCCAATTCATATTCTTACACGGTGGGCGCCAAAAACAAACTCTCGTCGGCAAATATTCGGTGTATGCGAGATTACCGTCCTATCCCCGACCGATTAGTGTTGCTGTGATGTAGTAGAAATTTGAAACAGGGGCTAAGTTTGTAAATTTCCTCGCATTTGAGACAAGCGCGCCCTGAATACATGGTTCCCCCTTCCTCTCTACCTCCCTTTTCCCCATTCGTACTCCGTGGGTGCCAAAACACCCTCTCCAACCCACCCTCCTCCGTCCGCCGCCGTCCGCCACCCCATCCACCGCCGTCCTCCTCCACCATGCTGGAGTTGATACCCTGACGCCACCGTCCATTACAAGAGATCGACCTCTCTTATCCACGGCTTCGGACCGGGATCCTTGCATCCCGTCCTCTCGCTTCATCCCCGCCATTGTCCACCTTGTCGGCGCCACTCCTACGACCGTCTCGTCCACCGCGCCCCGCTGCCACCGTCTACCCTCCTAGATCTGCTTCCACGCCGCCGACAGCCATCGCTACCGCAGCACCGTCAAATTCTCAGGAGATGCCTACACGGCACCGCACCAGAGGCGTTACTCTTTCGTATCTGCTCAACTTATTTATCGCAGCAAGAAAATAGATCGCCACTGCTTTACTCTGATTTCTTGTCTTGGTTGCGAAGTTGCCTTTGTCTGGTTTGCACCTTCAGATCCGCCATGGCACACTCAACACCATAGTCGCAATGCTTATGGTTTTCCCCTTTTATATTCCACACTAGTTAAATCACAGTAGACTAAATTTCAAAATTGGATCAGTCGATTTTTCAGAGCTCGCCGGAGTTCGCCGGTGCGATCGAAGGGGCTCGGGTGGTTGTGGGGCCTCGCCGAACGAAGAAAACTCAACGCAGGTGGGGGTGGGGGTGGGGGTGGCGTAGGAACACAGGCGGTGGGGGCCGGTGGTCCGGCCGGCGGCTCGTGCGGTGTTCTGCATGGGAAGAATCAGAGACGAGGAAGAAGAAGGGTTAGGAGACATAGGATCTTCATCCAACCGCCTGAAATGGTCGAGAGACAACTAGGAGTTGCATTCTTAATGCGCTCTGTTTCATCATGTGTGGGCACTGCGCAACCAACATTTTATTATCCAAAATCTGCTTGCTCTTCTTTACCATGTTCCTCTTCCGTTCTTCTTTAATATGTACTCTCTCCGTTCCTAAATACAAGTCTTTGTATAGATTCCACCATGGACTACATATGGAGCAAAATGAGTGAATCTACACTCTAAAATGTACCTGGATACATCTGTATGTGATCCATAGTGGAAATCTCTACCAAGACTTATATTTTGGAACGGAGGGAGTATGATAGTAGTACAGTATGTTCCTTGTACTGAAGATGAGCAGGGACATTTGCAGTGTAGAGGTCTATACGGTCGGTTGTCATGGACACTTTGAGCCTCTTTGATTCATAGGATCTTGTAAACATAGGAATAGGATTTGTAGTGTCCTGCCCACTTGAATCCTATAAGAATAGCAAGGAAATGCGGGGAGCTGTGTCACCTTTGAGAGTTACATTGATATTAACAGTACCGCACCTTCACTTGAAGAGAGCTGGTATCCGAAGCCTTTCTAGCTGTACCGGCAATACTAGCACATATGTTCCAGCAAGTTCCACTTTGCTGATTTTACTCCGATGCTTAAGGTTTTCCCGTTATATCTACACTATGATCTGTGTAGCTGCTTTGTGTCCCACTAGTAGCAGTCCAGTCTTGAAGCCAAACACTACAATGACTTACAAAATTGGCACCAAGGCATTGAGTGCCATTCTGGATGCAATGAAACTCATACGCTCCCCACCTGTTGATTCTTGTTCAGAATATCATCCTATTGACTATTCTAACCTCGAGGAGTCAAAGGCAGATGGCCTATCCTTTTCACCCATCAAGGTGCCTGTTCTAATTTGGCAATGTTTTATTGATTGCGGGTATCTTGCATATGTTTTCTTGCATTTCTTCTACTTTGTTACACCGCCATCTGCTTAGTTTACTCATCATATATGTCGAGATGCCATGCCCATCCATTAACAATACATATTCCATCTGTCATCATACCATGTTTTTCCACTCAAATGCTGTTCTTGTGCATCAGACATCAAAAAGGAAGAGGGTGATTGCCAAACCTGAAGGAGCACTAGCAAAGTCCTTGAAAAACGTGGTGGTGCCAGAGAAATCAGACAGCACCCCACTTATATTGGCTGTACAACCAGTGACACAAAACGTAGGACCGACTCCAGCAGACTGTACCCATACTTCACTGGCCACACCACTAGCCTCACCACACAGGACCTACACTCCAACAAAAGGTATACTGATTTCATTTGCCATAGCACTAGCTGTACCATAGAAAAATCCCAGTCCTGCAAAAACTATAGCAAGTACACTGGCCAAAGACCTATCCCAACTGCAGAGACGGCCAATTCCTGCAGATTGGAACCCCATTCCATTTATTCCCAGTTTAAAAGACAATGATTTCAATGTTGTTAGGGACTACGTGCATATATTCCCATCATGGGAAGATTATTGTGAAGACAAACACCATTTTCACATCTTCCTCTCCAACTTACGTGTAAGTGCTATTATTCATGGTTACTATTTTCCTGTTTTCTGCTGATTGAACACATGAATGATTTACATTACATTGTTGTAACTAGGCGAGGGTCAATCTTGATAGTCATGACAAGCAAAGCTTGCTTGTGCTTTTCAAGGAAGCATTGCAGTAGTATCGGTGTTACCTGAGGAAATCATACTTTGATGGCAAGTCTATAAACGAATTCCTGGTGAAGTCTCCTGTGCTAAATTTAGAAGACATTGAATGGAAAAACCTTGTTATGCACTAGTCTCGTTCCCAGGATGAGGTACTGTCTATGAAATCACATGACAATTTGAACTTCTACTTTTCCGCATGTGCCTTACGGATCTTTTTTGCAGGAAATCTGCTCAAAGAAGAATTCCGGTTTGAAAAGAATGAAAGGATATCTCAAATATGCTGCCCGCTGCTTTGCTCTTGTTAGTACCTGTTGTCCTGTATCACTGTACTTGCATACATACCCGGTTCATTATGTGACAACAGTATGCATGATAGCTTGCTTATCAATTGTTCGCTCCAAATTATCTGATCTGTATGAATGGTTACATTAGTGTAGAATATATCCAATGCCAATGTTTTTTAGCTCTACATTATTCTTGTAAGTACATGCTGTCCTTTACCAGGGTACTTATAATGACAGGCAGTTGTTCATGTACCATCACTCTGCAGCTTATTTTCCTTTGCCCTCCATTTTCTACACATCAGATCTATATTTACTCTTACCATAAGGTTGGTACTGAAGAAGTTTAGCTATGCATTGCTCTTGGCTGTACCTTTTGCCTGTATCGCTGCACTTACATTTATAGCTACTTGGTTATGTAGCATCACTCTTCATCTTATCTTAAATATTCTCCATTTTTCGTATATTATCACATCTATATTTACTCTTAACAAAATGTAGAATAAAGGCAATGCTTTTGAAGAAGATTCTGTGGTAAACTTCTTGAATTGCCCCCCATCAGCATGGACAAGGCCTTTATAGAGCCTGTCTTCACCAATAATGTAAGTTTGTCCATCTCAAGCCTTCAAACTTTGTTGTATATATTTGGTTAGGCAGGACTGCAACAGCTGTTTATTTTTGATGTTTGCATCAAATTGCTTGTTTAAAGTTTATTATATGTAGTTCATAAACAAAAGTTCGTCCTTCCTCAATTTAAGTTTTCAGTTGTACAACCAAGTTCCTTCTTCATACCATGTAAATTAAACTATACAGAGCAAGTGATCTTCTTTTGCACTGCATGTACGCTTCTATTCTTCATCTGTAATCCAGTGGTGTGGTGAACCTACCGACTACATCACAATGTCATATTCTGCAATGTATTAACTATGAAAAATGTCATATCATTCTACTATTATTTAAACCATCTCTTTATTTGCCAATCTGAAATGGTATAAATTGACAGCACACTAACCATTGATACTTATGAGTTCTTGATCTGTAATCCAGTGGTGTCGTGAAGCTGCCAACTCCTTCACAATGTCATTTCCTGCCATGTCTTGACCTGAACAATACCATATTGTGTTAATGCAAATTTAAACTGTGTCACTTTATTGTCAGTAAGAAATGTGATGAATTGTCAACACTGATACTTTTATGTGCAAAACCTGTCATCTGTCTGCTTGTTTATCTTTCAGAGTGAGGAAGATATAAGTGTTGAACAAGCGCAGTCTCATCATCTTGCTCAGCTGCTTGCGCTGCAGCTCCCCAGCAGGGCTAACCTTTCTTGAACTCTATTGAAGTGCTATCAGTTTTGTATATTATTTTGTCGGCGTGTTTATTTGCATTGGTGGCGATCTTTGATGCCCAGTGTATGTAATCTGCTGTCTGCTTGTGCTTTATTATCATAGTGGGGAACTTTGATGCCCAGTGGATGTAATATGCCGTAATTTCTTTATTGTATAGTATAGTGGCGAACTCTATTGAACCTATACTCGTAATTGTGCGAATCAAATCACGAGCTTTTAACAGGCCAAAAAATTGTCTCGGTCCTTGTTTGGCCCAATCAGATATCGGCTGCGAGCAGGCCGGATGCAAACCGGGCCGTAGTTAGGCCCAACTATATGACGGGCTTTTAACATGCCAAAACTAATATACGGCCGAATTACTAAGTGGGCCTTTAGCAAGTGGGCCCAAAAGCATAGTGTCCAGTTGATGGGCCGAATCTGATATGGGACATAATTAGGCCCAAAACCTCTTAAAGGGCCGGACCTGATCTGGGCCGTAATTTGGCCCAGAACGTGGTAGGCTTTTAACGGGCCGGATCTCATATGGGCCACTATTAGGCCTGGAGCGTGGCAGGCCATTAATAGACCGTATCAAATATGGGCCGACATTTGGCCCAAAACATGGCAGCTAGTTAATGGGCCGGCCTACTAGGGTCCTCAAAATCTTATGGGCCTACAGCTGGGCCGGCCCATTAATGTCGGCGAAATCTCGTGGGCCTTTAGCTGGGCCGGCCCATTATGATCCGCAAGAATTTTGTGGGCCTTTACCTGGGCCAGCCTATTATGGCACACAAAAATCTTGTGGGCCTGTACCTGGGCCGGCCCATTATGGCCCACGAAATCTTGTGGGCCTTTAGTTGGGCCAGCCCATTATGGTCCGCAAAATCTCATGGGCCTTTAGCTGGGCCGGCCAATTATGGTCCACAAAATCTTGTGGGCCTTTAGTTGGGCCGGCCCATTTAAACTTGTTGGGCCATGCCACGGGTTGACGTATCATCGGCGCCTTCTGTCCAGTGAGTGGATGACATCTGTCCCGACGATGAGCCGACACGTGTTTCCTCTAGCCAATGATGAGTTTACACGTGGAAAATCCCCATTGGTCGGGGCTGTTAACGGGTTATCGGATCCAAAACCCGACCTGATAGCTTAACGGCGTTCCGTTATGGTGGATGCCATGTGTCGGTCACCCTTGACGAAAGCACTTCTGTGACGCGCGATTTATCGTCATGGAAGTGGACACTTCCATGATGATAATTTTGGTAATGTCATGGAACACTTCTACGACAGCACAGGTATGACTATCTTGATTATGTCATAAATTTTTCATGGATGTACATGCATGACAAAAAAGCGACCTACTGTGACAAACACATATCATCACGGAAGTGTATTTTTTTGTAGTGCATGGAGCAATAAAAAATTATAGATACATTGGAGACGTATCAAGCATCCCCAAGCTTAATTCCTGCTCGTCCTCGAGTAGGTAATGATAAAAACAGAATTTTTGATGCAGAGTGCTACCTGGCATAATTTTAATATAATTCTTCTTAATTGTGGTATGAATATTCAGATCCGAAATATTCAAGACAAAAGTTTATATTGACATAAAAATAATAATACTTCAAGCATACTAACAAAGCAATTATGTCTTCTGAAAATAACATGGCCAAAGAAAGTTCATCCCTACAAAATCATATAGTTTAGTAATGCTCCATTTTCGTCACACAAGAATGCTCTCATCATGCACAACCCCGATGACAAGCCAAGCAATTGTTTCATACTTTAGTAATCTCAAACCTATAAACTTTCACGCAATATATGAGCGCGAGCCATGGACATAGCACTATGGGTGGAATAGAATATAATGAGGGGGTTTATGTGGAGAAGACAAAAAAAGGAAAGTCTCACATCAACAAGGCTAATCAATGGGCTATGGAGA